>NW_002987826.1:121651-131233 GCF_000006295.1 Pediculus humanus corporis
CAACTGCAAGGTTCGCTTTTTCAAATTTTTTTGTTTTTTAATGCAATCGATAAAAAGAAAAAATCGATATTTTCTTTCGAATACTAATAATAATAATAATAATAATAATAATAATAATAATAATAATAATAATAATAATAATAATAATGATGATGATGATGATTGATTTATAAAAATGTTTATCATTGCAAAAAAAAAGCGTGTGCGAATCGTAAAATTATTATTATTATTATTTTTTTTCGATTTTCACTTGCTTTCTTTTATCGATATTCAAATAAATAATTACGTTCGTATAAAAGATAAATTATTATTACTTTTTTTGTTTTTGAAAATCATCGTAAAATACCTTAACCTTTGACCTATCAGGTGGAGTCGATTTGACACTAAAAAAAAAATAATCAAACGCGGTTACAAAACATTTTTCTTTTTTTTTTTCAAATCGTAAAAAAAAATAACGACTGCAAATTTTTACTTTTTTTTTTTTATGCGAATCGAAATAAGGAAAAGGAGGAAAATTGAAGGGGATATCCGAGAGGGGGGAGGAGACACGGGGAGAAACAATACTGGGAGGAGGGAGGGGGGTTAACGGCCGAAAATATAATAAAAAAAAAAAAAAACCACGATTGTTTTGAACTAATTCTCACAAAAGATAATCGACTGCGAATTTTTTTTTTGTATTTAAATTTATGAAGGTGGATTACAAACGAAATGCCCTCGGATATTTTATTACACAAATATTATTATTATTATTATTTTAAAATTGAATGCGTTGGAAAAAAAAATGAAAAGAAAAATTTCCACACAAAGATTATTTTTCTAGTTCAAATGTAAACTATACGTACACACACACACACACAAAAAAGAGGAAAAAATTTTTTTAACGTGACTTTAGAATTTAAAAACAATTAAAATTTCTCCAGTTTTAAAAAAAAAAAAAAAAAAAAATTTTAATTTCATTTATTTTTAATGATTGATTTTTATTACTGACACGACATCGTTTAAATTTCTTTAAAATAATTAGAGAAAAAAAAAGTGGAAGAAGAAAAAGGTTTTTTTAATTTTTAAAAGTAAATTAAACGCAAGGATAATGAAAAAAAGGAAAGCGATGCTCTGGAAAATCAAATTAAAAATTCCAGAAAGATGATTATTTTTTTTTTTTTGATTTTTCCCGCGTAAAATTTATTATTATTATTATCCGTTATAAAATTACCCGAAAAAATTTAATGACGATAAATCGGATTGTACGAAAATTTAAAAAAAAAAAAAAAAAGTGTCAATAGACTAAAATTTTTTTTTTTTTAAATCGATGACGTTGCGCAATCCAAAAATAAAATTTAAAGATTAAAAACCCGGTTTTTTCGAAAAGGTAAGTAGGCTACTACAACTACTACTACTAGTACTACGTCTACTACTACTACTACTACTACTACCACAACGACTATCCCAACAACCGTTTCCGTTTAACGCGATTGCGTAAGAAAAATATGGCGCCTCATTTTTTCTAATTAATCATTTTGACATTATTAATTCAAAAAAAAAAAAAACCATCGTAGTATTTTATAAATATTAATTTCGCGTAAAAATTTTACGCGCGTTCGATTTGTAAAAACAACAACAACATCGAACACGTCTCGCAACAAACAACAACAACAACCAGAACCATTTTTATGTAATGATAATTTGGCCCAACCTTAATTGCATTATCGTCGTCGTCGTCATCATAGTTGCCATCATCGTACTTTCTAGTTATTATTAATTTTTTTATTTCGATATATATATTTTTTACTTAAATTTAAAATAAAATCTCGCTACGATTATACACTACTGCCACGTTCAAATTCCACGTGAACTTTGATTTTTTTTTTTTTTATTTAGTTCGTTGTTCAATAAATCATTTCCGTAAAAATTTTTTTTTTTTTTTGTAACCGACAAACGGTTAAATGTCACCTTATACAATGTTTGTTTCGTTTTGATTTCTTTTCTTTTTTTTTTTAAATTCTTTGTTTGTCTTTAACCCGATTTAAAATTTTTTTTATTTATATTTTTCCTTCCCTCCCAGCCTCCCCCCGCCCTCATCGTCTCCCCCTCGCCCTCATAGTAACAAATATCACACAACTAGTTTTTTATTTTAAATTTACGCACGTAAAGTTTTTTTTAAAAAAAAAAAACAAACGAACGAAAGGTAAAGCGTGGGAAAAAATAAAAACGGGGACGAGGGGGCGGGAATAGGAATATTTTTGTTTTACGCTATAAAATGCCTGCCTGCCTGATTTTCCTCGTTTATAAAATTTTCTCTTTTTTTTTTTGAATGTTTTTAAAACATTTTTTAACGAAGGTTAATTATTAAGTAATCAATCATTGATCGAACTAAGTTAATTAATACTTTTTCCATTTTTTTTTTTTTTTGCCATGAATAAAAAGAGGAGCTTCCCTGGGATAATAATGATAATAATTAATACGTCATTTACATAAATCAAATTTTTTTTTTCTCCGGTGCTTTCACGAAGTAAGTCGACTTTTAGAAGTACGTCGACTTAAAGAATTAAAAAAAAAAAGAAAAGAAAATTGAAGATTTTGTAGTTAAACGAAAGGAGGTCAGTAGAGCGAAAATTCAAATTCTCACACATTTGATGAAAACACTACAAACGAAAAATTCACTACAATTTAATTATTTTGTTATTAAACTTAATTTTAAATTTTTTTAAATTACGACAAATTACGTAAAACATTTTTTTTTCACTTATGTATATAATTTTCTATAAAACTTTTTGTCTTCGCGATTATCATTATTATCATTACGATGATGATGGATAAATATTGATATACGCGTATTTAAAATCCATTAGATGCACTTTTTTTTTTTTCTTATTAATTTGCCCATAAAGTAAAATGCGTACGTGCGTGCGTACGACAACCTTGACTGGTCAATCAATAAGCGGAAGAATATACTACCGCGATGCGTTTTTTTTTTTCTAACATCATCAGATTTCTTACCCACACGTGCGTCAGATAAAATAATAATAATAATGAAAAGAGAAAGGATTTGAAAACAAAAATAAAAACTGAAAGTAAAAAAAATTTTACCATCCTCCTGATTTTTATATATATAAAAACGCGTGCCGTCGGCCATGATTGAAATCGTGCGAGTATATTTTCAATTGATTCGTCAATTATTTATTTATTTGTAATAAATTAATAAACGAATTACGAAAACCCCCGATTCGGTGTTTATATTACCGTTTAATTAGAGTAATAAAATATTAATAAATAAACGTATTAATGGTGTTGAATAATAATTAATAATTACTATCAATAGTTATTAGGTAATTATAATAATACAAATAGTCTAACGACGGTGGTAAATAGGGTAATAAGATATCGAATGAGAGTTACGGCGGTGTGAAGAGTAAGAGAGAGAGAGACAAAGAGTACACCAAGGGAGAGAAATAAAAAGAGAGAGAGATAGAATTAAAAATTACACGAATGAAGATAATATCACATGTTAATAAGTAATTTATTAATATATATAATTCGATCGATCGATTACGTTCATTATTTTTGACATAATTTTATTATTACGCACATAAAACGCACTAAAAGAAGAGTTTTAGTTTATAATAAGAAAAAATTACCCGGTAATTATTTTTAACCGGTAATAATTACCTAGTTAATAATTTTTTTTTTTTTAATATGATTCATTTCGAGAAAGAAACAAAAAAAATATTAATATCGAGTCACGATCCGAATTTTTTTTTTTTTTTCGCGTTGACTTACTCGCAACGACTAAAATTACGGTAATTAATTTCATTATTATTATTATTATTGTCATTATTACCTATTTTTAATAATTATGTATTTTTTTTTTTTTTTAAATGTAAATTAAATTTTTATTCGATAATTGTAATTTTTATCATTATTATTTATTCCGATAATAATTTTTTCAATCGATCATTTTATTACGTAATTTTTCACGATGATGATGATGATGATGATGATGATGATGATATTTATTTTGTAAAAGTGTATCGAATTATAAAAAAAATATAAAACGTAGAGAGAGAAAAAAAAAACTGATATTTCGTAATAGAGAAATTAAACGTAAATTAAACGAAAATTTTTTTTTTTTTTTTTTTTCGAAACGTTTTTTAGCGTTTAGCATCTTAATGAAGGAGGTGACACATATGACGTCATTTACGAAATCAAATAAATATTATTATATCATAATGTTGTGTGCGTGCGTGCGTGCGTGAGTGCGTGTCGTTGGTGCGTTTTTTAAAACCTACGACGTGGTCGTGATAAATAAGAAAAAAAGGTCGCAAAAGGTTATGCCAAGTTCATCTGGATAACGTAATAGCAACGAAAACCCTCACTGTAATTTACTATAACTTATAAACGTTTAAATTTTAAAAAATTCAAAGTCCGCCATTTTCTTTGCTTTTTCGGTCAAAAACAAAATAAAAATTTTTTTATTAGTTTTCTCGTTTTTTCTTTAAAGAATGAATGAATTATGAAAAGTAGGCCGTGAAAAAAAACTTATTTTCCTCTTTTTTTGTTTTACATAACGATACGAAACGATAATAATAATAATAATAATAATAATAATAATAATAATAATAATAATAATAATAATAATAATAATAATAATAGTGACGAAACGGTAAAAAGAAAGAAAAATAATTAAATCCATATCGTAACAATAAATATAAATTCGAGGTATTGTAGTAATGTCCGTATTCTTTTTTAAAAAAAAAAAAAATTTTTTTTAATTTACTTCTTCCACGCCATTTCATTAATTTGGTATTTTCGTGTAAATTTTAAATAATAATAATAATAATAATGATTATTATGATAATATTTTTTTGTGTGTTAAACGCGTCGACCTCAATCTAAGTTTAACAATTAATAATAATAACAACAATTCTCTCGATACGTCATGCGAACGTGAAAATGAAACTTTTCAAACAAACAAACAAAAAAAAATTTTAATTTAAAATAAAATAAAAAAAAAAACTTACCGAAATTTTTAGAAAAGCAGAAAAGTTTTTTTCTTTTTTTTTCCTTCGCCAAATTTTCGACGGCCATATTTAATTGAGAAACAATCACAATCAATAATCGTACCTGTCGTTAGTTACGTGAATGTTTAAGATCAAATCTGAGTCGAATCGAAAGATTATTTTCCTATCGGGAAAATTTTCTCCCTTCGTTTAACATCTGTAAATAAATAATAATAATAATAATTAATTGTCAGAATCAGCAATTGCGAGAAAAATTTCGAATTGTCCGACCGCAAACGGAAAACATTGATCATTTAATTCCAAAATTGGGAAAACTTGAAAATTTAAAAAAGGCATAATAAAATCAGCAAATATCTCTGTCGGAGTGTTGGAAGAAAAGGATTCGACAAAGAAAAGCAAAATTAGATTCTAAAATCGCCAAAGAATGGTACAAACGCATTTCAAGTTCGATCACGACAGCACAAATTCCCTAAGACAGAACACATTGAAATGAGAACAACAAACCGGATGTCATTCTCAGACGTGATTCCATGTAAATTATGCGAAATATCCGGAATCAAACAGAAGACAGCCAAAGAAGCAAAAAAAGAAAAGTTTGAAATACAGGAATTCGCAAAGTGAAATAGCCAGGATGTTGAGAGTGCAAACGGAAAGGTTTCCGGTCATTGCGGGAAAACAGGGAGCCGTGCAACAAACAGCAAAAAAAAAAATTTGAAGAAACCGTTCGGGAAATCCCACATATTAAAACACTTCTTCCTAAGAAATCCGACTTCTCCCTAGAACGACTACTGGAAAATTTCAACTGTTTTCCGCGAATGAAAATTTAAAAATAATAATAATAATTCATTTCCGTTTGTTTTTATTGACTTTTGTCAATTATAAAGTAGTAGTGGTACAAACAAACAAAAAATTATAATTTTCATCATTAGTAGTAATAATAATAATAATAATTATAAATTAATTACAAAAGTGACAACGATTAAATGGGCGTATACAAAACGACCCTCGGAAAACCATTTCCGGTTGATGATTACAATGATAATAATAATAATTTTTTAGTATACTGGATAACAATGACAACCGAAAAAAAAAAATGTGTTATCAATTTATCGTGGAAAACCTTGACTAAAATCCAAATTTAATTATTTGCATTTATATGTAAACATGCAAAAAAAAAAAAAAGAAAAGAAATAATAATAATAATAGTAATAATAATGATGATGATGAAAAAGGCATATAATTATTTATTTAATCCAGGCGTAGATGACAATTAGGGATTTGTAATAAAATGGGGAAAAATTTAACGGAGAGTTTCAAAGTTTGTACGACGACACAGCAAAGTAAGTTGTAAGGAAAATGAAATTGTTGTTTGTTGTTTTTACCGTTGCCGTATTGGCCATGACGATGGAAACAAACGGAGAAGGTATAACTTTGCCGAAAGAAATCGTCGAATTATTAAGAAATTTAAGTAAAGTTTGCGAAGACGAAACCGGAGTTTCCGAAGGTAGGAATTTTTTTTACATACTTTTAATTATTTCTCCAGAATATAAAATTTAATATTATTATTATTATTATTTGTCCAGAAACGGTGCAAGAAATAAGAAGAGCGAAATTAAGCGAAGATCCAAAAGCTAAATGTTATCTTAAATGCATAATGAGACAATTACAAACGGTGAGTTTTTTTTTTTTTTTTTTTTTTTGGGGGAGGCAAAGTTTTTGTTTTTTCGATGGAAAATTCCTGTCGTACTGTAACTTATTTTATTATTATTATCATCATCTTTTTTTTTTTTACGTAACGAGATTTTTAACCTTCCATTCACTTTCTAATTTTTTTTCATCTTTTCCATTTCCTTTCGTCTCTCTTCTAAGAGAACTAACAGAAAAAAAAAAATTTCCCAATATTTTTTTTTTTTTTCGCGTCCCGTTTTTCCTTTTTTTTTTTTTTTATTTGTTTAAATTTTAACGGTCGATTAACCAACTTTTGAAAAAAAAAAAAAAAAAAAATTTATCGAATATTGGAAAAAAAAAAAAAAAAAATTTTTTTTTTGTTTATAATTTATTTACTTTCGTTTTAAAATTACGTTGCGAAATTTTTTCGCACTTTTTTTTTTCTTAAACGTAGAACAACAAACAAACAAACAACCGTAAACGTTTTTTTATTTTATTTTTTTTTTATTTTTCTCCCTCTGTTAATAAACTATTAATAATAATAATAGTAATAATAATAATAATAATAATAATAAAAGATTCCACGATCGAACGAAAGTTGATTTTTAAAGTAATAAAAAAAAACGGAATCGGAAACCTTTTGTCGGTGGTAATTTTTATCTACAACCACGTCGTCGTTCCTTATTGTTTTAAACAAGGTTGCCAATTTATTTATTTATTTATTTTAATTAACTTCCGGTTACTGAATTATTATTTTTTTTCTCGGTGAAATTTTTTTTTATTTATTTATCCGATTCCGGTATTTAAAATTGGAAAAATTCCAACGTTTATTATTCTTTTTTTTTAATCAATCAACTTTTATTATTATTATTATTATTATTATTATTATTATTATTAATTCTACTTTATATTCTTGATTGCGACGACAACAACAAATTAATAACAATAATAATAATGATGATGATGATGATAATGAAATATTTAAAAAAAAAAAAAAAAAAAAATGAAAAGAGTTTGTTGATGTGAAATTTTTCCTTTCCCCCCTCCCCCATCACTATAACGAATCTCGACGCTATAAAAAAATACAAATGTAGTCTATAATAGCAGACGATAAATCATTTTTTAAAATATTTATTTATTTATTTAATCGAAATTCGATACGTGAAAATTTATATTAATTTGTTTAATTCTTTGGATATTTATTAAAAAAAAAAAAAATTACGTAATTTTTATACGATGATCGAGCGACAATAATAATAATAATAATAATAATTTCTCCATTGAAATTTTTTTTTTTTTTATCGACAAACATTTTAATAATAATAAGACAAATAATAAAAATTAAAAAAAAAAATTGTGAAAGCGGAAAATTTTTTTTTTTTTCGTTCGTTGTGTGTGTGAAAACAATGCCAGAACGAAACAAACAATCAATCAATCTCTCTCTCTCTCTTTTTCTCTCTCTTCCTTTAAAAAAAAGCCTTCACACACCGATTACATTTTTAAACGTAAAATTTTAAAATAATTAAAAAATTTATTTATTTGTTTGTTTGTTTGTTTGTTTTTATAGATGAGAGAAGATGGAAGTTTAGATTTAGATCTTATTGAAGCAACGATGCCGGATGAAATTAAAAAACATGGCGGATTAGAAACCGTACATAAATGTAAACACATTAAAGAAGATGATTTATGTGAAACTGCATATAAAATAATGGTTTGCTTTCAAAAAGAAAATCCCGAATTGACTGCTTTGTTCGAATGAGATCCCCCCTCCCCCATTTTTTTTAAAAAATTTGTCCCGGAAAAATTTAATTAAAAAAAAAAAAAAATTGTATTTCGTTGTAATTATTAATTATCGTTAATTTTATTAAAAATTTTTTATTTCAATTAGCAAATTTGTTTATTTATTTATTTTTTTGATTCAAAATCCATCATCCTTTGAATTATTATCATTTGATACGAAACGATGCCTTTTTTCATTCATTCATTCATTCCGTCATTCATTCCAGGTTTCCATTCCAGAGAATAAAATCTTTTCCAGCACTGAATTATAATATTACATTATTATCATCATTATTAATTTTGTTATCAGCAGCGCAACTTTAGATATGGCTAAATCACTTACATTTTCAACGTGTCTCTCATCGATCTTTTTTTTTATCGTGGAAGCAAGAAAAGTGACCTTATCACCTAACTGATAATTTTTTAAATTATTGAATTTATATCATTTAGAAGAGACATTTGAAATCAAATTATTATTTTTTTCCTCATTCAAAAATTCCTTTTATGGATATTTTTTATTAAAAAAAAAAAAAAACCGTCACACAAATATTTCCGTGTTGTTTTCAACTTCCCCCCTTTCTCCCCTCTCTGTCTCCTCTTCTCCTCCCACCTATTTTTTTCAGATCGAATTTTTTTTTCTATTTATTATTATTATTAGATCTCATTCGCGTTTGTCGTCGTAAAATCCGTCACACACACAAAAAAAAAAGTTTTTTTTTTTAATTTAAATTTTTTCAATAATAATAATAATAATAATAATAATAATAATAATAATAATAATAATAATAATAATAATAAAGTGTTAAAATATGAATTATGAAGTAATGAGGAAATACATTAACGGGAAATAAAATAGAAAAAAAAAACAATTACAATCGAATCATTTTGCACGTTCATTGTATGAAAATGATACTACGTACATGATGCACACACATATGCATCCATGCATACCCGCATACTCCCATACCCCGCATACCCCGCGTACCTCTAAATTTTACATTTTTTAAATTATTACTCTCGTTATTATCACTATTATTATTATTACAATTTTTCATGAGTGTTAAACACTGTTTTTTCTTAATAGAGAGGAGATGGGGAGAAAGAGAGAGAGAAAGAGAGG
>NW_002987825.1:0-7500 GCF_000006295.1 Pediculus humanus corporis
TCGTTTTTTCCAAATTTAGATTTTCTTTCTTTCGTTATTTTTCGACTCTTATAAAAAAAAAAAAGGACACAAAAAAAAAAAATTCTATGAAATTTATTAATGATGATGATGATGATGATGATGATATATTGTCTTTTTATAAAAAAATTTTTTTTTTTTTTGTTGTTGAATGAAGTCGTTTCACGTTCTCGGAAAATAATAAAAAATAAATAAATAAATAAACTCGCTACTTTTTACAACCTGATTATTACAATAATAATAATAATAAAATGACTTGCGAAATATTATCCTATGAAAATTATAATTAATAATAATAATAATAATAATAATAATAATAATAATAATAATAAGTTTACAATTATTTACTATTCGTATAATATTCGATTAAAATCTTGTATTGACTTTCACTTCATTTTATTTAAACCGTTTGTTACAATGACAAAAAAAAATGGCGGACGTTAAATATAATAATAATAATAATAATATTTTTGAAAATTTCATTAACGATACCGATAATTACGTTTTACCTTACGAAAAAAAAATCCATCGGATTTTGACTTAAGGTTTCGCTTACGTGCCTGCGTGTGCGTGCGTGTGTATAAGCACACACACACACACACACGCACGCAGACACGACTACGTACCTGGTAGACATGTACCCGCGTGCCTAAATAGGAAATGACTTCGGGAAAACACTTGTTGCAAAATGTGACGCAATTTTATATAAATTTAAAGAAAAAAAAAAACCTGATTTGCGAATAAATTAATAATTAAATAAAATTAAAAATTGTCGATGGAGACGTAGGAAAGTGCGTAATATTAATAATATTAATAATAATAATTATAATAATAATATTTTAAAACGTCAGTCGTATCGAAATAAAAACTCACATATTTGCACGGTCATTTTCTCCCCGTTTCCCCAAAATTCATTCCCTTTTATTCCCTATTGTTTTCATTTATTATTATCATCATCATCATCATCACTATTATTATTATTATTATCATCATCATTACTATTCTCCTTATTCTTTATTTTTTTTTTGTTTGTTTTGTTTTTCGAAACGTGTTTTTTCGGATTTGAAAAAAAAAAAAATGTTCGAAAGTCGTTGTTGTTCTCGTTGTCATTATTATTATTATTATTATTATTATTATTATTATTTTGATTTGTACGACTGACGACATATGACAAAACCTTTTGTTTTTTGCACAATTCATTCAATCGAAAATAAAATTAACAAATGAAAAAAGAAAAAAAGAAAAAGAAAATTTAAAAATTCAAATAACGTAAAGAAGTAAAGAATTTAAATACTTTTCGTAGGAATACATATATATATTTATTAAAAAGGAAAAAACGACAACAACAACAACAACAACAACTACAACAACAACAACAATAATAATAATTTAAATAATGCATAAAAGGTTTTTCTTTTTTTTTTTATGAAAAAATTATTATTATTATTATTAAAAATGCGTCGTCGTCATCGTCGTCAGTTTGTGATTTAATTTTTTTTTGTTACGTTTGTTGTTTTCCCCGCGCGTTTGCTGTCATTTACTGCCATAAATAATACTTGAATGAATAATAAAAAAAAACACGTAAACAACAGTGATACCAACCGTCTTGAATTTTTTTTTTTTACGTTTCGCTACTCGTTAATAATAATAATAATAATAATGAAAACCGATGGAATATTTTTTTTTTTTCACCCGATTTCTCTCCCGAAATTCATTCATAATCAATCGTTTGTCGTCGTCTGCTTTTTTTTTGAAATAAGGAATACAAACGCATTTGTTTGACACACGCACACACACACGCACACACGTCATATTTTAAAATAAATTTAAAAAAAAAAAAAATGCTTACACACACTCACACACATAGCTAGAGTTGAACGCACTTACGCACAATAATAATAATAATAATAATGATGATGATGATGAATAAAAATAAAAATAAAATAAAAATATTTTTTATTGCTTTTGTATGTATACATATATATTAAATATTCAAAATATGAATATCAATTTCGTCGTACATACTTATAATATTTATAATATATATTATTTATATATATAATAATAAAAAGTTAAAACGTCAGTTAATAATTTAAAAAAAAAATTTGAAACAAGTCGTAAATCTAACGGAAAATTTAAACAAACCGTTTTTTTTTTTCTAAACATGTATAAAATATATAGAACGACGTTCGGAGGTTATATTAAGTATAAAAACGGCCATTTTGAATCTTTTTTTTTTTAAACACAATATATAAATATTAAAATTTTAAAAAAAAAAAAAAAAAAAAAAAAAACGTAATAATTATTCCCTTCTCGTTTCGTATATAATTTATTTATCAAAAGGAAAGAAAACAAAAAAAAAAAAAAAACGTTTTGCGGCCGTTAATATGCATTCAAAATTTTTTTTTTTTTTTTTAAACTTTTAAATTCAAAAACCCGAAAGGAAAAAGTTACCTCGCCGTTAAATTTTTTATTTTTTTTTTTTGGGGGGGGGGGAAAGGGTATTTTCGTTTAACGTTTTTTTTTTTTTTGGGGCAGTATCAAGGAACCGTACCAAAAAAAAAAAAGGGAAAAAAAAAAATCATTGTTCCCGAAAAATTCTTTTTTTTTTTTTTTAAAAATTTTAAGACTTACCCCCCTTAAAAAAAAAAAAAAAAAAAAAAAAAAAAAAAACAAATAAAAACAAATAAAAAGTCGTTAAATGATTTGTTTAGTTTATTTTTTTTTTTTTTTTTTAAAAAAAAAAGGTCTTGACATTAGAAAAAACCCGCGTAACAGTAAATTTTAAAAAAAAATTTTCGCGCCAAAATTTAAAATTTTTCCAATAAAAAAAAAAAAAAAATTTAACCCGAAGGTTTTTTTTAATTTTTTTTTTTTACAATTTAATTTGAATATCAAATTTTTCCTTTTTATTTGTTTTCGGTCGTTTCCCCCTTCCTCCGTCCCCTCTTCTCTCCCTCTTACCCCTGTCATTTTATTAACCGAAGCAAAAAAAAAATTATTTATATATATAAATTATTTTGCTGTAATTAAATGGTAGTTGTGTTGCGTTTTTTTTTTTTTTTTGCAAAAATATTTTTTGATGTTTTATTTTTTATTTTTATTCCCGGGAGCAAAAATTTTTCTCTCTCTGTCTCTGTCTTACTCATACGTAAAATTAAAACTCTTTCAATATATATATATATATTTGCTATGATTTAATTTAATTTAATTTTTTTTTGCTGTCATGAATTATTTAAAAAAAAAATATTTTTTTTTATGAAAAAATATTTAAAAAATTCATTATTATTATTATTATTATTATTATTATTATTATTATTATTATTTGAAATGCCGTCATCACCGTGATGCCAGCAGGTGAGAAAGTTGTGGCCGAAATATTTATAATTCAAGGTCCTCCTTCCCCGTCTGAACGAAAAAAAAAAAAAAGTTGTTTTAGAATTCGGATAAACGACGTAACTTTTGCAAATTTTAATACAAAAAAAAAAATTCCGACACGTTCATTTCCTGTCCTAACCTGAACGCCGCAACCGGAAGGATTGATCGATTATTAACAAAACGGAAATGAACGTTCATTTTGTGACGTAATGAAATGACGAGAAAAAAGAAAAGTTTTCACTCAAAAACTCAAACTTTTTGAAAATTCTCCAGAACTTGAGAAAAACGGCGCGTTTTGAAAATCAATGGGATTCCAAATTGATTCTATCGGACTAGATATGATGATGATAATAATAATAATAATAATAATAATAATAATAATAATAATAATAATAATAATAATAATGATAATAATAATAAAACGAACGAGAGAGTAAGTTAAATCGATTAAAAATCTATACCCTATATACATATATACAAATCGATATTTAAAATATAAAATTATAGCGCTTTAAAAACATTATTATTATTATCATTATCATTATAAAATTTTTTAACTTAGTATAAAAAAAAACTTTAAATTACAAAAAATTATGGCGAAAAAAAAAAAATTTATGAAAATATTAGGTTAACGACTTTTTAAAAAAAAAAAAAAAAAATTTTTTTTTATAGCGCTTATATCGATGGTTTATCTCACAAAAAATAAAAAAAAAATTTAACTATAATATTAATAATAATAATAATAATGATAATAATACTAATAATAATAATAATAACAAATTTACCTGAAGCAAACCGACTAGAATAAAAATACGTTCGGCGGTCGCATGGATTTATCACTACCATTATTATTATTATTATTATTATTATTATTATTATTATTGATTACGATGATGATGATGACGACGAGGACGTAAACGACGACAATGATGATGATGATGATGATAATCTTATATTTATATATTATGTTAAAATAATTAAAAGAAAAAAAAAATTTTAATGGCGAAAATCATGGATTGATATCACATTATAAGTCGTTTTTAAATAATTTTTTTTTTTTTTTTTATAAATAATAAAAATGATTTATTACGTCGATACGATCGCCGTAACGAAAAAAAAAATTCGGGGGGCGAGGCGGGGGGAGGGGAGGGGAAAATTTTATGTAAATAAAAAAGCGCGAAAATAATTTTTTTTTTTTTTTTTTAAAAAAAGGAATTTTTATTTTCAAAGGTGTTCTTCATCATTCGATCGATCGATCGATCGATCTTACATTAATTAATATTAATATACAATTTGATTTTTGACGTGTAAATAGAAAATTATTTATAATTTATGTAACCACGTCGCGAGTTTTATTTTAATAAAAAAAAAAAAAAAAGGTGAGAAAAGTGCGCGCGCGCGTAAGTTAAGTTATTAATTTATAACGTTTTCTTTTGTTATTTCGTCGTTTATCAAAAAAAAAAAAAAAAAAAAAACGTCGTCTGCTAGTTTTAAATTTACACATTTCGATAAAAATATTATCGAAATTATTATTTATCCCGTTTGTTTTGTTACGAAAGCAGACGACGGACGACTCTTTAAAAAAAAACCTCAAAATCCGAAATCGTTAAGCGACAGCGTAATTTAAAAATACCATTTCCGCGTATGTTTAACATTCGTAAAACGTCGTCAATTTATTTGTTAAAAAAAAAAAAATTTTCTTTTTTAATCGAAAAGATTTCACTTTTAAAAACGGTTTTATTTTTTCTTTTTCTTTCGTAATTAATTAATTAATTAATTTTAATTATTTTTTAGCTACATTACATGATTTATAGCCATTAACAAAAGCTATAATAAAATAAATAGAAAGTTTTATTATTATTATTATTATTATTATTATTATTATTATTATTATTATTATTATTATTATTATTATTATTATTATTATTATTATTATTATTATTATTATTGTAATAAAATGAAAAAAAAAGTCATTTTCATTCACTCACGGTTTAAATTTATTCGATATTGTGCAAAGGAAACGCAACAACCACAACAAAAAAAATGAAAAAAATTTCGAATCGTAACAACCGATATACAAACAAATGTTGACACACGTGAGGGGTTGTTGTGGTTGTCGTTGTTGTTGTTGTCGTTATTACGTGGTAGTCATATACTACTCAAACGAGACAATAAATGCGACACATGGTAAAAAATTTTAATTGGTCCTTTTTTTTTTTTACGAGCATTAAGAGGGAAAACTATATACAAAAAAAAAAAATCAGGTTTTTTTTTTTTTTTTTTACGTGATGATGATGATAATGATGATAATATTAAGATAAACGATCCGACCGACGCAACTTTAACAACTTTGCCACTTACAGGTTTTCTCCTCCATATTCTTCCTTTGGGCAATATTTTTAATGTGACCTCAAAAAAAAAAAATAAATAAATAAATTTTTTTCGGTTAAATTATTTGTTTGTTTGTTTGTTTGTTTTTTATTCTTTCTCAACGCGATTTATATCCTACATGCCAAAAAAAAAAAATCCAAATTTTAAACAACGCCTACTTTTAATAAGAGAGAGAGGAAGAGGGGTAAATAATGATACGACGACGACATACACACAATAATCGCCATTTTACCTTTTTTTTTTCCTCCTAAAAAGAAAAAGGAAAAGAAGAACAAGAAGAAAAAGAAGAAAATTTACGATCGTCGAGAGAGTAATTTAATGAATTACATTTAAGAAAAAAAAAAAAAAAAAAAAATTTCAAATACTTGTACGTAATTAAACGAAAAAGAAAATCCGGTAAATGAGTCATCGAAAAACAGGACCTAAAACGACGGGTACTGTTCTTGTTCATATTTAGGAGCAAATTCATTAAAAACAACAAACAACAAACAACAAACTACAAACAACAACGACAACAACAACAACAACAACATGACAATGTTATTAATGCATGTAGGTTTCCTTATATTATCGTCTGCTACTCCCCGAGTAAAGGGAAGGCGGGGAGGGGAGGGAGAAAAAAATAAATTTACATCTTTTTATGTATTTTCATTCGTACTCGCTCGCTTGCACACCCGCACACACTCCACTCTCTCTCGCGTACTTTTTCCCATTTTCCCATTTTTCCCAATTTTTCCTTTAATTTTTCCTTTAATTTTTCCTCTATCTTTTCCTTCATCGCTTATTCTCCCACACGTTCGTCGTTAATTATAATTTTTTTTTTTTTATTTAAATAAGGACGACGGTAATAGTAACATTGACATTTGTACAAAAATAATAATAATAATAATAATAATAATATTTACTAAATTTAGACGGTTGCCATAATTTACACACAAAAAAAAAAAAAACCGGAGTCTCCGGGATTTATCGCGTTTTTTAACTTAACCTGAACCTGTATAACCTGACACGATTATTATTATTATTATTTTTCGCGAAAGGAGATTATGAATTTTTTTTCTCTCTCTCTCTCTCTCTCTCTCTCTCTCCATATTTTTGTTTATCTCCTTTTTATTTCGTAAAGTTCGTACCTGAAATTCTTTACCTGAGTAAACTTATCACGTGGTGTTGTTGCTGTTATTATTATTATTTATATTATTATTTATATTATTATTTATATTATTATTATTATTATTATTATTATTATTATTATTATTATTATTATTATTATTATTATTAAAAAATTTACCAAGTTTTTAACGCAACCGAACAATAATTTTCTTTTTTTTTTTACGTTACATTTTGCTACCGTTCGAGTGAGCGGTGGTAAGTTTCATTACGATTACCGCCGATTCGTATTTTTCGTAGCAATTTTTTGCACGCGTGATGATGATAATGATGATGATGGGTAATAAAATTTTTTAGGGATCAAATAAGAATTAAATGAAAAAAACGCAGAGTGCGTGCGTGATGTTACCTTTCCCGCTTCCGTTTAACGTTATTATTTTTTTTCCCAGCAAAAAATTTTTTTATTTAACCATAGCAAATCGCCCCCGTTTTAATCAATTGATGATAATTGAGAGCGACGCGGAAATTAATATTTTTTTTTCTAAAAGTTTCAAAAAATAAATAATTTATTATTATAAAAAATAAAATAAAATAAATTGACAGGGA
>NW_002987825.1:9354-20611 GCF_000006295.1 Pediculus humanus corporis
AAAAAAAAAAAAAAAAAAAAAACTAACTGATTTGCATAACGGCTTTTCCAGTCGTTGGTTTTTTTTTTTTTTTTTCTCATAGCAAAAATTTATACTTATGTTTATATATATATAATATTCAAGGCGGTTAACTTAAAAGTTCCTGGTTATATTTCAAGTTGGGAAAAAAAAAAAAAAAACTTTTTTTGCTTTGGGTATTATTAGTAATATTATTATTATTCGATACGCAATTTCCCTCTTCCTCTCTCTCTCTTTCTCTCATCGGAAAATTCGTAAAATTTTCCCAAATCGAAGGAAAAAAAACGCTCCTAAAATTTCTATTTCCTTTCTTTCGACCTTTAACCCCTTAAACTTTCGCACGCGCTTTCCCTATCGTTCCCCCCTCCCCTCCACCACCACCACCTCGTGTTTTTTTTTTTTATTAAACCGAGACGTCAACAAAAACTTTCAACGAACCTGCCACGAAAAAAAAAAAATTAATAACAATAATAATAATTTTTTTTTTTAATTTACTCGTTGTCGTTGTTATTATTTCATCATCAAACGGTGAGTTTATAACAACAACAACAACCAAAAAATAATAATAATCAGTCTCGAGGCAATTGTCACAATTTACTACACGCACACACGCACGCACACACGCACAATTAAAGATGGACAGATGGACAGACCACCCATAACTAATAAATATATTAAAAGGAAAAAAAAAAAAACGTAATCACACATGCGCGGGTTTTTTTTTTTTTGGTTACACACACACACGTAAAAACAATAATAATGATAATAATGATAATAATAATACCAAAAAAAAAATGATCAATGAACTTTTTTTTTTTTTTTTTTTTTTTTTAAAAATAAAACAACTCCGGGAGAACTCGAGAAATAATAATAATAATAATTTTATTTTGAGGAAAGCAATTAGCAACTTTTTTTAATGACCGCTTTACAAAAGTTAAATCGTTTCATTTTGTTGATTTTTTTTTTTTTTTTTTTATAGCGTTCAGGTACGAGGAAAAGAATAAGGAGAAATGAAACGTAATGACCTGTCAGTTAATTTTTTTTTTTTGTAAAATCATTGAACACCGGGTTTAATAATATCTCAGGTTTATACCTTAAAATTTCTTTTTTTTTTTTTTTGTTTTACGTTAACATGCAACTCGTGAAAGATTTTTTTTCCCCTTTTTAATGTTCATTAATAAATTACAGCGTGAAAAAAAAAAAAAAAAAAAAAATTTATTTCGGTAGTATATGTATAAGTACGCACGTTACGAACACGCATGCACGCATACACGCACGCACGCACGTGAATCCCTTTAATTTTTATACGTGAACTCACGTGCAAATTTTTTTCTTATTTTTTTCTTTTTGTTAAACGTGTTATTTTATAATAACTAACCGGCGGTATGCGTTTGTATAAAATGATGTGCATACGTAAACACGCACGCATACACGCTCACACGCACGATTTTTTATGAAAAAAATTTGTTAATTATTATTATTATTTATTTATTTATTTATTTATTTACGGCGTCGAAAACTTATCTTAACAAATTTATTTTTATCACGATATTTACTTTAAAAAAAAAAAAAATTCGATGACTGACTGACTGACTCATTTCGTTTCATTATGATATATTTTTACATATATTTACGCATGATACGCGCACGCATAAAAATCCTTTTTTCTCTTTTTAATACGCATATGTAGTGTTACGTAAAAAAAAAAAAATTAATGATCGTTGATTGTCTGTTTTTGAAGGACGCGAGTTAATCACGCAAATGAATTTTTTTTTTTTTTTTGTAACGTTACGTAGATTATTAACGTGGGCGTATGATAAAACTATGCGGAAGGCATAGATATATACATATGTATGCGTATGTTAAGCAGCAACAACAACAACAACAACAACTTCCTTCCTTGAGACTTTTATTATCGATATCATTTGTTAATTTTTTTTGTGTTGTTGCGACGGGGTAGTAATCTCGAAAAAGTTTCGAAACGTTCGCGGAAAAAGTAAAAACGAGCAAAAATTTTTCGCTATAATATGCCTTATTTCGATACGAAATGATTTAAATAAACCAAAACCGTCGTCGTGGTCGACACGACGATTTTAATAACATACGTTTATTATTATTATTATTATTATTAAAGCATTTTACGTTATGAAAGTGTTTTGTTATCGTATCACGATTCAAGAAATCAACAACATTATTATTATTATTATTATTATCGTCACACATAAGTAGTAATTTCAAAGGTCATGTAGAATAATTCGATCGTATAAATTTTTATTAAAATATCATAACAACACTCGAGGGTATATTTAAATTTAAATAAAAGGAAAAAAACCTTTTTAAAAAAAAGGAAAACAATATTATAATTATTATTATTATTAAAATTTAAAATGGTATGTATATATGGTGCCATTGAATGTGCCAAAGGAAATAATTTACCTTCGCCACTTCTCTTTAAAAAAAAAAAATCCATTGTTTTTTTTTTTTTATATTTGTTCTCAACATTTTAGCTCCCACACATACGAAACGAACGGCAATGTTCACAAATTCATAACCACGATACATATTTATTATTTACTCTCCCTCCCCCCTTCCCCTCTCTCCTCTTTTTCATACTTATACGTTGGGGGGGGGGGGGTATAATTCATGTGTGCTGACATGATATGATTTTTTTTTACTTTATATTTTATTTTATTTTTATTTTATTTTTGTCAAGGTTCCCGAGTATTTTTTTTTTTTTCAAAAAAAAAAAAAAAATTATGATTTATAGCAGAAGACTTTTTTTTAAAAAAAAAAAAAAAAAAAAAAAAAAAAAGAAAATTTGTGATAATATTTTTAAGTGGGTTGTTAAATGTTTTAAGTTTTTTTTTTTTTTTTAAATTATTTCACGTTTCAACCGGTGGGATGTTCGTTTTCTTTATTTTTTTTTTTATTCTAAGAAATTTAATAATAATAATAATAATAATAATAATAATTTTCCGACCGTATGATGACGTATTTTCGAGAAAACACTTCCGGAAAAATTTCAAACGTTTCGAAACGGGTGAAAAAAATGTAACGCGAAAAAACAAAACAAAGGAACGAACGGAATTTCATAGAATGAATATCATAGAGAATATAATGAATGTCATAGAGTAATAAAATATCGTTTGCTTTTCACATCCGCCACGAACCTTCGCCACAAAAAAAAAAAAAAGTTAAAACTTATAATAAATACTAACAATAATAATAATAATTTTTGTCGACGTTATTGAAAAATTAAAAAGAGAGAGAAAAAAGTTTTGAATGGAATTTTGTGTGCGTGTGTGAGAGAGAGAGAGGGGAGAGGTGGTAAATATAGGGAGGGGTTTTGAAAAATGACAAATGAAAATTTAATTGCTTACACGTGAGAACTCAAAGTGGACCAAGAGCATGTGAAAACGTGATAAAAAAAAAAAAAAAAAATTTAAATTATTATAGCAAACATTTAAAGTTTGTGTTGTGGTAAATGAACTTTACCACACTTGTGTTAGTTTTCTGGTACCTCATCGTATTATTATTATTATTATTGATTTTCACATGGTCGCATACATGAATTAAGTAAACATTAAACTAAAAAACTACTAACTGACTCACAATCCCAACGGTTTTTTTTTTTTTTTTTTTTTGTTACTTAAATAATAATAAATTTTTTTAAGAGTGTGAAAATATTTTTTTTTTTTTTTAAATTTACGGTTTGACTACTACTTGATAAATAAATTTAAACGTACCATATTACGTAAACTCTCATATTTATTTATTTATTAATTAATAATAATAATAATAATAATAATATTTTTTTTACAAAACTCGACCCGTAAAAACCTTCGTGTAATATACACAAACACAAATACCCGTGTAACCCGTTAATTATTTCAAATGATAAAAAAAAAAAAAATTTTTTTTTTTTTTTTCCTCATTTTACCGGTTAAGATTATTTCGCGAACAATATGGCGGTCGTAAACGCGTTTATTTATTTATTTACGACCGTTAAAAATTTTCATTTATTTATATAAAATAAATAACGTTTTTTTTTTTTTTTTTTCGTTCGAAATAAATATGCCGGTTCGAAATTAATTGTAAAAAAAAAAAAAAAAAAAAGTAATAATTGCGTGGCATTCGACCCTAAAAAAAAAAAAAAATCGCAACGATTCGATAAAAAAAAATTAACCATTAATTATATATTTTACGTGCGTGCGTGCGTGCGTGCCTGCGTGTGTACGAGTGCGTGTGTGCGAATGCGTGTAATACGCGCGCATACGTGATAAATAAAATAAAATAAAATAAAATTTATTTATTAATTTATTTATTTAAATTACAAAATTTTTTTGCTGATCATTTTCGTTAATATTACAAGATATTATTATCATTATTATTATTACTTAATTTTTTTTTTTTTTTTTTTTATTTCGTAACCCCGACGCGACTTGATTCATAATAATAATAATAATAATAATAATAATAATAATAATAATAATAATAATAATAATAATGATAATAATAAATTTTCCCTCTCTTTTTATTTATTTATTTAAGAAAAATATTTTTAAAAAATTTAATTAATAATTAAATACGCATACGCGTGTGTTCAATATTAATAATAATAATAATAATAATAATAACTTAATAAATCTAAAGTCGTGGAGGGAAAAAACGACGACGATGACGACGACGACGACGACGATAGAAAATGAAAAAATGGAAAAAATGAAAATGTTTTTTTTTTCAACTTGAAAACAAACAAAGGAGCGTCGCCGTTAAAACAAAAAAAATAGAAAGAAAAAAGTTGAATATACAAATAATAAAAAGAAAACAAAGAAAAAATTACATAAAGTAATTATGTAGAGAAAAAAGGAGAGAGAGAGAGAGAGAGAGAGAAATATTATTATTATTATTATTGTTATTATTATTATTATTTTCTTTAAATGTTTACAAACATAAAAAAAGTTATAATAGGAAGTAACAAACAACAATTTTTTTTTTTTGTTATTGTCCTCTTCAAATCCATTATTATTATTATTATTATTATTATTATTATTATTATTATTATTATTATTATATTCTCGCATGGGTATATTTATTTTTCCTTTTTAAAATGGTTACACAGTGTCAAAATAATCATTACGGTGGCAAAAACGATTTAAAACCCGGAAAAATCAATCAATGACGTCACGAAAAATAAGAAAAATGAAAAAAAAAAAAAGCGAACGTAACGAAAATAATTTTATTTTTTTTTATTAAATTTATTCGATAATTTAAATCGATCGAAAGGAATTTATTATCGACCACGTACGCACACGCACATGAACACTTACGCACACGCACGCACGCACACGCACATTCGCAACGATCGTGAAATGTGGATCAATAATTAAAAAATTTTTTTTTTCCATATTAATTTTAATCCAGTTTTTTAAAATACGTTATTAATAATTATTACGTCATTATCGTCATCGTCATCATTGTCAAGTAATAAACGACGATAACACGATGTTATTTATTAACGTAATAAATTACATAAAAATAAAAAATAAAAATACATCAACGAATATGATGAAAGCATTCGTTCGGTGAGTTCATTAATAAAAAATAAAAAAAATTTTTTTTTGATTAATTCCGCCATTTTGGATATTTTTTCGTTTTGTCTGGTTCCCCGACGTCTATTTTTAAAGTGGATTTTTTTTTTTCGTCGTTTAAAAATTTCAAAAAATTAATTTTTTTTTTATTTAATAGGATTTATAAAAAACGAAATGAATAAATTGAAAAACGATGGCGAAATTATGCGAAAATCGAAGAAGGAAAATTTAAATTTAAAAAAACCCGCGCTTTAAGTAAAAAAATTTCAAAATGGCCGTAGAGAATAATCATTAAATAATCAGTTTACCAAAAAAAAAAAATAATAATAAAAGACCACCCAAAATTTAAATCAAATGAAATCCCTGTTAACATGTGATCTCTATATATATATTTTTTATTGCCTTCAGGAAATATAAATAA
This sequence comes from Pediculus humanus corporis, assembly GCF_000006295.1. Classification (NCBI taxonomy): domain Eukaryota; kingdom Metazoa; phylum Arthropoda; class Insecta; order Psocodea; family Pediculidae; genus Pediculus; species Pediculus humanus. The sequence continues at coordinate 15,385 of NW_002987825.1, forward strand.
TAATAATAATAAGAAATCAATATTTTCTTTTTTTTTGGTTAAATTAAAATTAAAATTATTATTATTATTACTACTGCAATCATCATCATCATCATTAAAATCATCGTTAAAAAGGGGCTAAAGAGAAAATTTTTTCGTTTTATTGCTAAGCTTACGAGAATTTTTTGTTTGTTTGTTTGTTTTCGATTTTATAGCGCTATTATTTTCAAATTGTCGACATTGAAAAAAAACCGTTACAAATATAATAACAACGTGCGATGCGAAAAATGATTAATAATAATAATAATAATAATATTCTGGAAAATTCTCATTAGATTTAAATTAAATTTATCTAAATTTTTTCTTTTTTTACAGGTGAGTTTTTGTTTTTTTCCGTAAATAAAATCAATGAAAGGAAATCAATATAATCCAATCAGTAATTATTATTATTATTATTATTTTAAAATATTTTCCGGCTGCCATTTTTTTTCGAGATGATAATATTACGTAATTGTTACGAGTAACAATTTTACACCACGTTCACGCAAATTCTACAACTACTGCTATATTTAATCTTTTACAACAACAACAACGAATCTTCTTTGTTTTTTCTTTACATTATTATTATTATTAATATTTCTCAATTATTATTATTATTATTATTATTATTAATATTTCTACTGGTTAATATCAATCAGTTTATCGAACAGTAAAGAAAAAAAAAAAAAAAGGAAACGATTGTTCGATTCGATTTTTTAAATTTGGAAAATTTATTTTCGTTCGATTGCCCTTCATCTCTCTCTCTCTCTCTCTCTCTCTCATTTTCAACAATAATAATAACACCATCATCATCATTATTATTCATTAATAAAAAACGATTAATTATAACTCGTTTATATCGTCTAGCATGCACGAATTGTTTTTTTTTTTCCACGACAAACAAAAAACAAAAAAGACCGAATGCAAAACAACAACAACAACAACAACAACAACAACCTGACAAAAGATTTGAGTAGTTGCTCCCACCTCAACGGTTTTTTTTTATTTAATGAAAATCAAAAAAAAAAAAAAAAAAAAAAACGAACGCGAAGATTACGTTTTTTTTTTAACCAAGAGGAAAATTTATAAAAAAAGAAAAAAGAGGCCGAAAGATAATTTTCACATGTCACATAAATAAATGTATATAATAATAATAATAATAATAATAATAATAATAATAATAATAATAATAATAATAATAACGACCCGAGTATATAATATTATATATATTTTTTTTTCAGGTATTCGTAGGTATTCGTAGCAACTTTACCCCGACATATTTGACCTCGCAATCGTAATTATTGTTTTTTCCTTCTCTTTAAACACTGTAATAAATGAAAATGAAAGAGGGAGACAGAGAGAAAGAGAGAGAGAGAGAGAGAGAGAGAGAGAGAGAGAGAGAGAAAAGGCGAGTAATCGTTATTACCTCACACGCGATATTTAATAAAAAAATTTTTTATTTGTCCTTATTTGTTCGAGATTTTTCTCATCGATTAAATATTCAAATTATTATTTTTGTCTTCTGCTAGGAGAGGAAACTACATTCCACCCCCACCCCCACCCCCTTTTCTTGGAATTAAAAATTCCTTTAAATTTGTAAAAGTTACGAGTGTTATGGAAATACAATACCTAAAAATATATGTGGCGTTGTCATAGAGAAATTAAACATTTTTTTTTTTTTTTGATTCGACCGACGCGTGGCAGAAGAACGTTGAGAGGCGTTTTAGATTTTTAAAATTTAAAATAAAAATGCGCAAAACTTGAACATTTTACAAAGTCGGTTAAGAAAAAAAAAATAAAAATAAAAAAAAAAGCTGAATTGAGAATGAAACGTTTCTGGGATGCTGTAACCATTCATTTCTGACAGGGCAACGAGACGAAAAAAAATAAAAATAAAAACTATTATTATTATTATTATTATTATCAACACTACATATTTTTTCCATTTGAAATTTAAAAAAAAAAAAAAATGAATGCGTTTAGGCGTTGTTGTTGTTTCTTATTTTTCTTTTTTTTTTTTCTTCTTTATTAATATAAAAAAAAAAAATTTTTTTTGTTGTCCTCCATTTTGTTTTTTAAATAAATCCGCGCGTGGTTTTTTTAAAAAATTTTTTTCCGTTAATTTTTTTTTTGACAACTAAATTACATATTAGTTATATCAAACTTGGATGTAAATAAAAATCCATATTGTCACAAATAAAAAAAAAAAATTTTCAAAATAATAATAACTTTCGTACAACATGTTATATTTATTTTTAAAATAAACGGTTATTATTATTATTATTATTATTTATTAATCGGTCGTTAATAATTTTTTTTATTAATTTTTCCCACCGCCATCGTCGAATTCGCTTTTTTTATAAGAAAAAAAAGAAAGAAAGAACGATATTAATAATAATAATAATGATAATAATAATAATAAAATTAATTATAACCGAATCAGGTCAGACAATGTATATAAATTAAATCAAATCAAATTAAAAAAAAAAAAAAAAAAAAAAAACTTTTTTTTAGGTTTACCTGAATTTTATTCATTTTCATTTTAATTTACAACTAATCTCTCTCGTTCTCTCTCTCACTCTCTCTCTCTCTCTCTCATTCTTTTAGTAATTGTTAATTTATTAGTTAGCAAGGTTAACCTAAAGATGTCAAACTTTCAAAATGATCAACTTTTTAAAAAACACACACGCGCGTGCGCGGGCGCGCGCCCGCGAAACTCCAGGTAGGAAGTAAACAATAATAATAATAATAATGATAATAATAATAATGATAATAATAATAATGATAATAATAATAATAATTTTCGTTCTCTCGCATTTTTACCAAAAAAAAAAAAACCAAACCTGATTAATAAAATTCAAAACAAAAAAAAAAAAAAAACAAGTGTAACAATGACTTCCTGTTAATTTTTTTTTTTAAAAACGCGTTCACGCACAAAAAAAAACCGCTGCGTGCGTAAATACGCAAGAAACGCATTCGTTTTTTTAAAAAAAAAATGTCGTTCGTACCTGAACAACACATCATTTAAACAATTTTTTTTTTTTTTTTCCATTTCGTAACACTTTGAAAAAGAAAAACGTCACTCGTACGACGACTTCACGAGTCGGATTGACAATAAATTAATGACGTCATAAATCATCATTGTTATTTGTCTCTTATGTCTATTTATCCGTCTGTCTATGAGCAAAAGATTGCGTTAATAACGATTAACTTAATAATAATAATAATAATAATGATGATAATAAAACAACCATGTTTTTTCGTTTCGTTTAGTTACACGTTATCATTACTGTTATTTTTTATTATCGTTATTATTATTATTATTTTTTTACTATTAATAAATGTTAATAACGTGTATTAGGTTGATCTGTCAATCATTTGCATACGGTAAAAGATTTTTGTGTCCGGCCTCGTTTTAAAAAAAAAAAAAAAAAAAAAAAAGACCGTTAAAATTGATTCGATGACTGACATTTATACAAATAAAAAAATTATTTATTATTATTGACAAGTCATTTAAAAAAAAAAAAATAATAATTTGCTCTCACACGGATAAAACAATTTTTTCTTTTTTTTTTTTTTAATAAAAATAAATACATAGAAAATAAATTCTTTAAAAAAAAAAAAACTTAATTATTAGGTAATAAAATTCGCGTTTGGTAATAATAATAATAATAATAATAATAGCATGGAGTTCTTTTTTTTTTTTTTTTTTTTTAAATAAATTTTTACTTTTGTCTCTGCGTGACGTATATAAAAACAACAGATTATTACAACGACGATGATGATGATAATATTGAACGTTGTTATTGAGTAACAAATTAACAATTTTTTTTTTTTCCTTCTCATTCAAAGTTCTAAAGACACGTTAAAATAATAATTACGTAACGATTAATTATAAAAAAAAAAAAAAAAAAATTTAAAATTTGGCAATACCGTAAATGATTTATTATTAATTTTTATTAAATAACAACAACAAATTAATGTATAACCAAAGGTAATTAACAAAAAAAAAAAAAAAAAAACGTTCAGTTTCGCGATTTTGCAATTGTACTTCTGACACGTTTAAAATTAAAAAAAAGGCGCGTAAATAATAAATGAATTAAAATTTTTTTTTTTTTAATTTACTCGCGCGATTCATGATGATAAAAAAAAATTAAAAATAAAAATTCCAGCAGTCGAAATATGGTCGAAAAACCGGTTAAAATAATTCCAATTTTTTTTCTTTTTTTTTTTTTTTTTTTTTTTTTGGGCGATGGATGGTAAAAAGTTTTTTAAACGATGATGCGTTTTTTTTTTTTTTTTTTTTTTTTTTTGTTTAAAGGGCGGCGGCCATTTTTAATTTTTCTTCGCACAATTAAAAAAAAAATTGATGTGATGCGGATGTAAATAAGTTAAGCAAACATTTTTTTTTCTTTTTTATTTTTCTTGTATGAATACCTACTCACAAATGAAACATGTCGATTTTTTAAGTGTTTTCTTTTTTTTTTTTTAAATAACATTAAACAAAAGAATGAAAAGAAAAAAAGAAAAAAAAAAAAGTTTTTTTGCTTAATGGAGTCGACGAAAATAAAAAAAAAAAAAAAAATCACCGTTAATTATATGAATTGGCAATAAAATCGCATCGCCTTTGATCGGAGTTTGATGAACTTTTTCCCTTTTTTTTCCTTTAAAAAAAAAAAAAAAATTGAAATAATTTAAATAAAATAATAAATTCTAAAAATTCTAGAATTTTCCACCATCATTTTTCGATTCTAACGATTTCCTCGTAAAAACGAATGAGGAAAAAAAAGGAAAATAAAAAAGGAAAATGAAAATGAAAAATGAAAAATCCATTAACGAAGGTAAAATAATCCGCCCTCTCACGGTGGTGGTTATCAGCCATTATTAATATTATTATTATTATTATTATTATTATTATTATTATTATTTACAACGTATTAATATTACGTAATAAATTTAAAAGAAAACTTTTTTTTTTTTTTTATAACTTAATAAATTAATTTCTATCATTGATGCCGATGTAAAAAAAAAAAATTAACACGATTCGATTATGGTAAAAGAGGGACAGACAGATTTTTATTAACTAATAATTAATTTATTAATTTAATTTTTATTAATTAATAAATAAATAAATAATGACGCGTTTCAAAGTCTCGTTTTATCAATTAATTAATTAATTAATAAATAAAATAATAAAAATAATTTTTAT
>NW_002987825.1:20936-38184 GCF_000006295.1 Pediculus humanus corporis
AATTATTTATTACGTTAAATTTAAAAAATTTATTTTATTTCATCATCATCATCATCATTGTCGTCGTAATCGTAATCGTAATCATTATTATTATTTTTTTTATTTGTCAAAATAATTTATTTATAAATAACAAATTTGGAAAAACAAAAAAAAAAAAAACAGGAAAAAAACAGAGAAAAATTTTATTTTTAATAATTGAAAAATCGATAAATCAATAATAATAATAATAATAATAATAATAATAATAATGATAATCAATAATTGAAAAAAAAAAATTAGTGTTATTATTATTTATAAAAAATATTCTTCCGACCGGCCTTGGTCGACAAATAAATAAATAAATAAATAAATTTTATTATTATTATTATTATCATTATCAAAGGATTTATTTATTTATAAAATTTTGCATATGTTGTAAATCTTTTTCTTTTTTCTGTTTTTTTTAATAATTTTTTGGGTCAAAAAAAAAAAAAAAAATGAAAAACTGGTTGTGAAAAAAAAAAATTGTTTTTTTTTTTTAGTCCGTTAAATATAACGGCCGTCGTAATAATTTTTTGGACATTTTTATGTGTTTTAACCTGAGGCATGTTTTTCTCATTTTTTTAAAACTTTTTTATTATTATTATTATTATTAATAATATGGCTTCCCTTTCGTGGAAATATTTTTATTACTTTACGTAATATTTGAAATTGTTATCATTATCATTATTATTATTGTTATTATTCATTAAAAATGACAAAACGGAATGAACTCGTTTTTTTTTTTTTTCCCCCTCTTTTTGTTTTTGTTTTTACCGTTTGCAATTATGTTTGTATAACGTTCGTTAACTCGGTTAAAAAATTTAACGTTTAGGTTTTTATTTTGGAATTTTCACGTACCTTAACCTGACGATTCATTTACCGCGCTTTGATTCTTAAATACAAAAAAAAAAATAATAATAATAATAATAATAATAAAGCTCGAAGAAAAACAATCGAAGGTTGTTTTTACATGTGTAGGATGGTTAAACATTTTAAAAATGCGTAAATTAACATTTTCCTTTTTTTTTTTTTTATAAATGTTTTTGTTGTTGTTGTTGTTGTTGTAAAAAAAAAAAAAAAAAAAAAAAAAAACATGGACGATGAAAACAATAAAAATTATATGCAAAAAAAAAAACCCCCCTTTTTATTAAACGGCTTTAATTTATGGTTTAAATTGTGTATAATTTTAATATAAAATATATTTATATACATTTTTTTTTTCAACGTCAATCAATTAATTATTTTAATGATAACTTACGATTAGTTATTAACTTGTTATTTATATGTTTATTATTTCAATCGAATTAAATAAAATTTTTTAACAATTTTTTTTTTAAACAAAACGCGTTTCCCCCCTCCCCCTCTTTATTATTATTATTGTTGTTGTTTTATTCTTTTTTTCATGACCGTTACTACGATGGAATAAAATTTTAAATTATTCAAATACAATGTTGCCAAATATTATTTCGCGAGGGTTTTTTTTTTTTTTCGTTAGGTTCCACACGTGTTCCACAGAGAGATTAAACGTTTTAAGGTATAATAATAAATCTAAATAAAAACAATTGAAATGAATTTCGATGATGCCAAATTTACGAAAGGAAAAACGAGTTCCCGAAAATTCCGCTAGGGTTAGGTTCCATAGAGAGGTTAAACGTTTCCGGTTGCAATGTGATTAATACAAACAATCGGAACGAATGCAGTGATGTCAAATTTTCGAGAGGAAAAGCGGGTTGTTTTGAATTCATGGAGATGATAAACTTTTTAAGCATAATAAATTTAAATAAAAACCATTCGAATGAATGCAACGATGCCAAATTTACGAAAAAAAGAAAAGCGGGTTGTTTAAAATTCATAGAGATGATAAACTCTATAAAGAAAGTGTAAATGATTATGCAAAAATAAATAAATGAAAAAAATTTTAATTATTAAAAATGAATTTTTCTTTTAATAATAATTTTTATCGATTAAATTTTTTATAATAATAATAATAATAATAATTATTATTATTATTATTATTATTATTTTAATAGAACCGATGATTAGAAATGGTTTAACAACGTTTTCGACACTCATTATTATTTCCTACGAATTAAAAAAAGAAAAAAAAAAAGTACTCGTGTTTTCACTTTAACTATTTTATATAATTTGAATTTCTTTTCGACTGTCTTTTTTTTAAGTACCCGTCAATGTAAATAACATATCCGACATATTTAATAGATATTGCAACATGCCATACAAATTTTTTCTTTTTTTCGCCACGAAAACAAAAGGTATCAAACCGTTTTAAAATAATCATTGTTATCGATGTGAGATTCGAATTATAAAAAAAAAAAAATCATGGGAGGATGATGTTTGATAAAAAAAAAAAAAAAAAAGAAACAAATTTTCGTTTCAACTTATTAATAATAATAATAAAGAATTTTTTATTCAAAGACCGTAAATTGTAAATAAATTACAGGGTGTCCGTCAATTTCTTTTTATAATTTTCTTAAGACACATTATAAATGTCTTTTTATTTTTCTTTATAAAAAAAAAAAAAAAAAAAAAAAAAAAAACGTCGTTGCCAACATAATTATTCCGTTTGAAAAAAATTATATTATATTTCGCCTTATTAAATGATATTTCAATGCGAACCAATAATACACACTCAGTCAAAGACTCAAATAATTATTTTAAAAAAAATTCATTGTAAATTTGATACGAAAATTACATGTAAAATTATTTTTATTTTTAAAATTTTATTCTATTGCTGACAGCAAATTCTTTCCTTTTTTTTTTTTGCTACCATTAATTTGTCCTATAAAAGTAAAAAAACAAGTTTTACGAATATGAGCAAAAGAACAAAAGAATCGAATCGTTCAGATTAGGGGGAAAAAAATTAAAAATTTTAATGGGAAATCAGATAAATTTTGAAGGATTTTCACGCGGGAATTTCAAAAAAAAAAAACTCACTTAACAAGGCCGTTTATTAATTTAATGAGAAATCAACAAACAAAAAAACCGTTAACGAAAAAACAAAAAAAATGATTGCGATGCTGTTTCCTTTTGACAAAAAAAAATGTTAAAGATATTCCGTTTCCGATTTATTAAACAGATGATGATGATGATTATGATGATGATGATGATGATGATGATGATGATGATTTTTCAAATCACGTGAAAAAAGAAAAAAGAAAAGAAAAAAAAATTTATACACGTATATATTTTTGCTTTAATTTAAAACGATTGATTGACAGGCGGAAGTTTTATTTATATAGATTTTTTTTTAAAAAGTTATTAAAATTATTTTAATTACGTAATAAAAAAAAGTTCAAAAGTCAAAATCACATCACGTAATTTTTTCCCCTCCCCCCTTTTTACCTCATTTATATATATATATATAAAATTATTATTAATTTAAATATCAAAATTTTGACACTAATAACTCACGCAGCATTCACACGATATAATAAAATTCATCCATCTCATTTTCAACTTCCTTTACACACACGCACACACACGTTTTTAACAAATTCTCTATCTTTTATATACACATATATTAAATTATTATCGTGGCAATAGAAAAACGAACGTTAAATCATTAAATAAAATTTCCAGTGAGAGAGAGAGAGAGAAATAATTTTCGCGACGATTCGAATCATCCAAAAACAAAAAAAATTAATTTTAGCGACGTTAAAGCACATAAAAAAAACAAACAAACAACAACAACAAACGGATAATTATAGTAGTAGTAGTAGAACAAACGTTTTGTTTAGCATTCCCTTTTTTTTTTTTAAAAAAATGATTATTATCATCATTATTTTTTTTTTTTTTTTGTTAATGAAATAATTTATATACAAAGTTAAATCCACATTAAATCGTTACGATCAATTTTTCATCATTATCATTATCATTATTATTATCGTGAACCTTTTTTTTTTTTTTTAACGTTTTTTGATTGCGTAATAAAAAATTATACGTAACCTTAATTGTTTCGTGCAAAAAAAAAATGAAAAAAAAAAGTAAATAATAATCTACTGCTACCAGCTCAAGTTTATATATTTTTTTTTTTTTTGTTTGTTGTTTGTTTCTCCAGATCTTTCGATAAAATAATAATAATAATACTAAAAGTAAAAATAGCTTTAAGTCGAGTTTAAATTTCACGATTTTTTCTTTTTTTTTTTTTTTTTTTGGGTTGTTGTTTGTTATTGAAATGTCTACTAATTTTCCCATTTTTGATTTCTCACGAAAATTACAAACAACAACAAAAACGAGTAGAGAGAGAGAGAGAGAAAAAAAACTTAGAACGATTTTAAATTGCTCAATCAATATTAACGGAAATAATAATAATGATGATGATGATGATAAAATTTTACAGAAAAAAAAGATGAAGGAAAAATTGGAAGGTGTAACAGAATATATGAAACGTATAATAACTTACGACGATGGGTAACCGTCAAATTTTTTTTTTTTTTATGGAGGAAAAAAAAGTAAAAAAAAAAAAAGGGAAAATTAATTAAGTTCGATCGAAGTAAAGATAATAATAATAATAATAATAATAATAATAATAATAATAATAATAATAATAATAATAATAATAATAATAAAATTACAACGAACCCGATTATTATTTTAATTAAAATAAATTTTTTATTTACGCACGACAACACGACGACGATGATGATTTTAAGCCACGTGGTTATGCACGCGCACACTCTCTCACCCGGTTCAAGTAAATGTTTAATTTTTTAATTATTTTTTTTTTTTAATAAATTTTTTTTCTTGATGATGATGATGATAATAATGATTTTATTGAATAAAATAGAATCGGGAATCCCGATTTTATTATTATTTATTTATTCTACGAGAAAAATTATGATTATTATGTTTTATTATGCGTTAAACCCCGTCACGCTTTCTCTTTCGTTTCCTCCGCCTTAAAATGGTAAAATAAAAAAAAAATTAATAATAATAATAATAATAATAAAATATCTTCGTGGAATGAAAGAAGTGACGGAAGATGGGATTTTAAATCCGGTTACGACAGTGAGTGTGTGAATTGCGACGACAGCAGCACACAAACCGGATATAGTTTTGAAAGGCAGTGTGTGGTGTTAATTAATTAGAGTATTCGAACGGACGGAAAAAGAGCTAAAATACGGGAATTCGGAAAAGGAGTAAAAACGGAAGCGGAAGCACTCGTCGAGCCTCGTTTTATTTACCGGAAGAAACCGTTTGGAAGGCTCATATTTTACTTAATCACCTTTTTTTTTAAATCGGATAAAAATCTTTAACGGATGCTGGAAAACTAACTCTGATAAACCCCTAATCGTGATTAAAATTGAAATTAATAATAATAATAATAAAATTAATTTTTCCGGGGGCACGAAATGAAAAAAAAAAATTTTTTTTTTGTGCAACCTTTCACGATTTTTCCTTTTTCCTTTCCTTGGAACCTACTCCTTTTTTTAATTAAAATCGTTTATGTTCACCTGTTTTGTTGTTGTTATTGTTGTTACGGCCGATTGCATATTTGCGGTTGTTGATATTGAGAAAAGTACAAACAAAAAAAAAAAATCAAATAAAAACGTTAACGTAAATCGAGGTAAACGGCCATCGATAATTACACCTTTTTATTATTATCATTATTAGTATTATGTTCGTTTAAAAAAAAAAAAAAATTGGGGAGGGGGATATCAATGAAAGATGATGATTTATTTATTAATCGAATAATTTATAAATTATTATTGTTGTAGTAATAAATGAATAAAAAAAAAAAAAAAAAAAATTTTTTTTCAATGAGTTGTAAACGTGTATAACTAAAAATGGCGAATTAAATTTCTCTCTCTCGCTCTCTCTCTCTCTCTTTATCTCTCTCTTTCTCTTCAATTCATTTCATGCCATTGCAAATAAATTTAAAAAAAAAAAAAAGCAATTAATTCTCTTAAAAGATATTCAGGTATTTTAAAAATTCGTTACGGTTGTTTGAAAATTACAAAAAAAAAAAAAAAAAAAGCAAGCAAACAAACAAACAAACAAACGACAATCATTAGTAAAGTTTTTTTTTTTTTTTTTTTTTTTTTTTAAAAAATTAAAATTTTCAAGTCGCCAAAAAAAAAAAAAAAATTTTTTTTTTAAAAAGGGTATAAGTAAAAAAAAAAAAAAAAAAACATTCAATTGCAATTATAACGATAAATAATAATAATAAATTTTACGTATTGTTTGTTTAAATATAAACTTCCGGTTAGGAGGGAGGGAGTGAGAGGGAGAGAAAGAGAGAGAGAATGAATAAAACTATTAGTTTTGTTGACATAGAATAAAATAACGGAAATGTGTCGTCGTCGTCGTCGTCGTACTTTCCACACACACACACGCGCGCGTTAAATTTTCACATTTTGAAATTTATAACTTTGTTTTCTCTTTTTTCTCCCCCCCTTTCCCCCCCCTCTCTCTCTCTCTCTCACTCTAACTCTCCTTATTTTTTTTTAAATGTTTATTATATCTAAAGACCCGACAAATTAAAAAAAAAAAAAAAAAAAAACGGCAAATCAATAACGAAATCGATAAATTTTTTTAGCAAAAATTTTAGTAAATCCAAAGATAAAAATTTCAGATAAAGCGTTTTATTACCAACTTAAACAAAAAAAAAATAATATTAATAATAATAATACCCGCGGGAGGTGTACGTTCAGAAATCGTTTTTAAACAAAAATTAATTTTTTTTTTTTTTTCACGCAAAAATTACTGCGTATTTACCTATCTTTATTAATTAATAAATCAATAAAAAAAATTTCGAAAATAACCAAAAAAAAAAAAAAAAATTCAATACCATAAATAAAATTTTAAACAACTTCCATTTAATAATAATAATAATAATAATAATAATAATAATAATAATAATAATAATAATAATAAACTCGAATCGATCGATCGATTGTTTCGATCGATATTATTAATAAAATCGTGTATATGAAAATTTTTTTTTTAATATTTTTTTTTGGCATTTAATTACACAAATGGAAATTTATAATGAAAAAAAAAAAAAAAACTTCCATTTTATTTTATTTTAGGTTTTATGTGTTTTCAAGGTTTTCGTCGACATTTTCCCTCTCTCTCTCCCTCTCTCTCTTTCTTATTACGAAAGTTTTCTTTAAAAAAAAAAACCTTTTACTAAAAATAAAAAAAAAAGAAAAAAAAGATTTGTAAATTATATATAAATTTAAATATTTGTTTATCAAACAAAACACGTTTATATTAAAAGTTTGCTTTTATTTAGTACAATTAGTGACACGAAAATTTTTTTCTTTTTTCCATTTTTTTTTTTTTTTTTTTTTTTTGCTTAAATGGATTCCACTCAAACATTTTGAATTGAATTTTTTTTTTTAATAAATATTTGTTAACGTTATGTATTATCTATTAACAACAACAACAACAAACGAATGATGCTTACACTCTTAAAGTTAAATTAAATTAAATTAGCGAGTTTTTTTTTTTGGCCATTTTTTTTTCTTTAAACGTGGAAGAAGAAGAAGAAGAAGTTTTACGACGATAATTACGTGCAAAAAAAAAATTACCAAATACGACAATGATTACGATTGAATATTTTTCAAAGAAAATTTATTAAATTATTTATTTATTTATTTGAGGTTATTAATTATTATTGCAAATAAATAAAAAATTTTTTTTTTTTTTCATTTATGTATTTTCCAATTGCGTAACCGAATTTTTTAACGCACGCACGCGTAATAAGGCTTACGCGATTCAAATACAAATATAATGCAATGGAAATGTCATAAACGGGGTAAAATAAAAAAATTTTCCCGCCAAAATTCAAAAAATTTTTCTGAAAAATTAGGAGGGAATTTAAAAAACGCGCCAAATTTAAATTAATTTATTTACAAGCAAGTTTTTAAATAATAAAAACATATCAAATGACTTTAAAATACCCGCGTTTATTATTATCATCATCATTTCATTCGCCTCGTAACAAAAAAAAAGGGGGGAAGGGGGTAAAGGTTAAACACGTAAGAACAAACATTAAATAAAGGTTAGCAAAACGAATCAAAACAAAATTATAGTTAAAAAACAAAATTGGTTCCTGCCTCCTCCCCGCGAACGTTCTCTTTCCGTTTCCCTTCCCTCCCCACCCATCAATGATTACGGTCGACACGCCCCCCTCGAAAAAAAAAATTTCAATCACCGTCGTTACAATTATAATTGATGAGTTTACGAAAAAAAAAAAAAAAAAAAAAAAAACTTTTATTTTTTAACGAAAATTTTTTCTTTTTTTTTGTTTTTCGTATCACGAACGTTACGATTTAAACTATCGCCATCGACGCCGCCTTTTTTTTTTTTTAAAAGAAAACAAGCAGAAGAAATTTGAAAAAGAAATTGGCATTTATGTCAGCAATTTCGTAAGAGCGTTTTCAACCGTTTTTATTTCCGGTAGCTTTATTATTATTATTATCATTATCTATACTTTTAAAATAATCGTCGACCTGTTTGTATTTGTAATTTTTTTTGTCTCTTAATTATATTTGTTGTAATAAAGTGTTTATGGCTTCTGCTTTATGTTGTTAATCTTCGCCATTTTGAAAATTTTATTATTATTATTATTATTAATTTATCATCAGTTCCTGTTAATAACATTGAGTATCGATAAGTTTTTAAACTTTGTTTCTTTTCTTCTTCTTTTTTTTTAATAATATTATTTTAAAAAAATGAGTTTTCTTCCTTTTTCCATTTATCTCTTAAATCGTAATAATAATAATAATAATAATAATAATAATAATAATAATAATAATAATAATAATATGAAAATTATGGAAAAATTTTTTAAAAGAACGACGACAAATAATAAAAAGAAAAATGAATGCAATAAAATGGATCACGATTTTAATTTTCTAGAAAAATCGAAAATGAAAAAGAAAAAAAAACAAAAACAAAAACCGGTCGATATTTTTCTCGATGAATGATTTTAAAAAAACGACTTAAAAATTTTACAAAATGTACAACAACAACCAAAACAAACAGATTTTCATTGATAATAATGATGAAGATGATGATGATGATGATGAGGATAAATAAAAGTTTCCAATCGTTTCCTTACGGATAATTTAATAAAAATTTTTTTTTTTTAAATATTCACGACATACGAGATTAATCAAATAAAAATTCCTTAACAACGACAACGACAACCACAACAGTATTTCGTTTGTTATGTCATTTAAATAATTTTTTTTTACAAAATGGAGGAAAGCAGAAGAAGAAAAACATAAACGATAGCAAACCACGCGCAAGATTTTAAAAAAAAAAAGACCAATGAAAAGATTTTGTTCGTGTCAAGGCTGCTCACTTTCTCTCTCTCTCTTTTTCCCTCTTCCTCTTCTTCTCTCTCTCTCTCTCTTTTTCCCTCTTCCTCTTCCTCTCTCTCTCTCTCTTTTTTCGCCTTTTTCTCAAAACAAAATAATAATGTTTAAAAAATGGTAAACTTAAATTAACACTATACCAATGACAAACGAAAACAAAATAATTTTAAATGATAATAATAATGATAATAATAATAATAATAATAATAAGTAAAATAAAATAAGGACAATGAAATAGGAAGAATGGTTTGTTGTTGTTGTTGTTGTTAAAGTTATAACGAATGAAAATTTTTTTTTTTTTTTTTTTTTTTTACGGATCGTTCAGTTTAATTTTAATTCTTATTTATAAAATAAAACAAATTAATAATAATAATAATAATAGTAAAACTTATTTAAATAAAGTGAAAACGTTCATTTCCGGTTATAATAATAATAATAATAATAATGATAAATAAAAATTTCTCTTTCCGGTCGTTTGAACAACGGTTGACTGAATTTTTTTTTTTTTTACAAAAGTTTTTCCACCGTTTAAAAAAATTTGTTAAAATAAAAAACATGAAATGATGGTGAACGACGACGAACGAACGAACGAACGTTGGGGTAAAAAATTTTTATGAAAAAAAAAAAAAAACCGGGAAAATTTTCATAAAGTTTCCTTCTACGATTTTTTTTTTTTTTTTTTTTTTTTTGAAAACTCGATTAAATTTTTTTTTTTTTTTTTTGATGAATGGGATTTCGCGATTATCACCTACATAACTTTTTTTTTTTTTTTTTTAAATAGAGAGAGAGAGTGGGAGAAAGAGAAAAAGAAAGAGAGAGAGGGGGAAAAAAGAGGGAGAGAGAGAGAAAAACGTTAAAATAATTTTTTGTTTCTTTGGACATCATCAAATCTTAAAAAAAAAAAAAAAAAAAAAAAAAAAAAAAAAAGGCGCGGCACTCTTTTTTTTTATTTATTATTAAAACGGAAGTCAGAAGGAAAATAATAATAATAATAACGCGATATAAAAATTCATACATTTCTTTTTTTTTTATATAAACTATTACTACAGTCACTAAAAGGTCTTCTGCTTTAAGATCATATCTAAGATTTATATTTAAAAAAAAAAAAAAAAAACAAAAACAAAGACGTTCTTTTTTTTTTTTTTTTTTATTTGAATGAATTTCTACGTTATTATCATCATCATCATCATCATCATCATCGTAGTCGTAACTTTTTTTTTTTTTTTCGTTTGTTTGTTTGTTTATTTGTTTGTTGGTTTGCCCTTTTAAAATTTGAAAGTGAATGCCCTAAAGTGCACGGACATTTGTCAAATAAGAACAAACAATTTTTGAGGGACGTGTCAGAAGACGGTAAAAATTGATTTTCTAATTAGCGGCGAAAACGTTTCTTTTTTCTTTTTCTCTCTTTTTAATTAATATTTATTATTATTATTATTATTATTTATTTAAAAAAAAAACAACAAACGTTTATGAATGTAAACGACGGTTAAATCATAATAATAATAATAATAATAATAATAATAATAATAATTTAACCAATAAGGAGTAAATTTTGGTCTAACACTACGCATGACAACCGAAAAAATTTTTTTTGCTTTTTGACGTGTACCTTGAAGGAATCATCTACCTTGAACTTTTTACCTTCAGCACTCTTATACCTAATTCCCCTTTCGTGGGAGTTTATTTATTTTTCATTTCAAAATTAAAAAAAAAAAAAAAAAAACGGCTCGTGTGCAAATGTTAGAGCGCCATTACGTAAAAAAAAAAAAAAAAAATTCAAATCTCCTGCCACGGTCTAACCAGAGAGAAAGAGAGAGAAAAAAACGATAAACACAAATTTGCTTTAGTTTTTATTTTTTTTGCGATAAATAATTAACAGCGAACCGGAAATCCCTCTTTCTCTCCGCAATCATAACATCTCTTTCCTTTTTCTTCCTTTACAAATTTTCACTTTTTTTTTATTTTGGATTTGATGATTATCCTCATCGTTCTCTCTCCCTCTCATCTCGGCTCCAGTTTCTCTCTCTTTCTCTCTCTCTCTCGGTAATTTATAATTATTCCGAAACCGTGATTAACTTCGGTTAACTAATTTAAAAAGAAATTTTTTTTGATCGGTCAATTTGTTATTTGAAAAACATCTCGGAGGCATTTTAATTATGAATGTATTGAATTTGTTTTTATTTTATTTTTTATTTTTTGTCTTTTGAAATATATATATAATAAATATGCCAGAAGGTTTTTTTATTTATTAAGTGGGAAAGGTTATATATATTATTTCATCGTCGTTTATAATTAATTTAATAACATGTCGTCGTCGTCGTATCACGATTAATAATAATGATGCTTCTTCGTACCTTCCTATATATATATATATATATTTTTTTTTTCCCTTTAAACTCAAAACAACATTACTACAACTATTATAAAAGTATTTTAAATTCAGTCAATAATAATAATAATAGTAATAATAATAATAAATCAAATCACTAATAAAAAGGGTTTGTGATAATTTTTTTTTAACAAAGAAAAGTCGTTTGCCGTTTGATTTAATGAAAATGGGAGATGAAAAAATGAAAAAAAGCAGATTTAAACTATAGCAAAATATTAAAACAAATTATTATTATTATTATTATTATTATTTAAAATCGTCGCATAAATTTGTTGTTTTTTTTTTTGTCGTCGAAAGAAGCGTGTGTTGAATGATGTTTATGTATTTTCAGGCACGCGTATCCATTTTTCTTTAAAATTTTTTATCCCGTCGATTTTTTATCCCTTTCCTCCCTTTCCCCTTCTCTGCTCTTACCCCTCCCTATATTTTGCAAAACAAATTTTTCACTTTTATCAGAAAAAATTAGAAAATGATAAAAGAAGAACGATGATGATAATAACAAAAAAAAAATTAATAAAATTTTCGGCGTCGCACATTCACGGATACCAATTAAATTAAACGTAATCGGTTGTTGCGATTGTTGTTTGTATCATCGGTATCTATTCTTAAACGAGAAAATAATAATAACAATAAAAACGTAATAAAATATTCATAAAAAACCTGGAAAAAAAAATTATTTTTGTAAATAATAATAATAAAATATCTTTATCGAGGGAAAATTATTATTATCTTATTAAAATAAAAATCAAGTATCGTAATAATATTAATAATAATAATCAATGAAACAGAGAGAGAGAGAGAGAGAGAGTATATGTGTGTGTCAAGGAAAGGGCGAGAGGGGGGCGGTAGGTGAGGGTTAAAAGGAAATCATCAACAATAACCGTGACAAACGATTTATCCAGAAGGTTTTTTTTTCTCCATCGAAATGATTAAAAAAAAAAAAAATTAACAAACCCGTTAATTATTATTATTTTTTTTACCTGTTTTAATAATAAACGAATAAAACAACAACAACAACAACAACATAATAATAATAATAATAATAATAATAATAATAATAATAATAATAATAATAATAATAATAATATTAATAATTTAATAAAGAATCTTTCTTTTTTTTTTTTAAATTAAATAAAAATTCTCATCAGCCTTGAAACTAGTATTAAGTTAACAAAAAAAAAAAAAAAATGTCCTCTCGATCAGGTATATCAAATCAATTAATACATATATATATAATATCGTGCGTAAGTGCGTAAGTGCGTATGTTAATTTAAATAATAATAATAATTAATTCTCTCGATACCTGTTAGAAGAAAATAAATAATTTAATTTTTTTTTTTTTTTTTATCCTCGTTCCAACCACGACAAAAAAATTTTTTTTTTTGTAATTTAATGGCGGTTAATGAATTAAATTGAAAATCAAACACGATCGTAAAAGTTAATAAAGTGTATTATAATTACAGTGTTGCCATTTTTAAGGGGGGTTTCTTTTTTTCTGTTTCGGGTATGTTTTACTCACAGTAAAGTGTGTTTTTCCCGCCCTCACCCCGTTTTCTTTAACGGTTTTTATATGTTTCGTTTACACAAAACCGAAAAAGGAAATTAAGTAAATATGATCAAATAATAATAATAATAATATTTACTACGTTACGTTTTATAATAATAATAATAATAATAATAATAATAGTAGTAGTAATAATAATAATAATAATAATAATTAATTACGATTGATTTTCGTATGAATTTTTTAAGGAAAAAAAAATTTTTTTTTTTTTATTTTCGTTTACCTGTTGAGGGTGTTTTAATGGTGTGATAAAGGTTTACACGATGATGTACCCCCCACCCCACCCCCATTCGATCTCCCTTTCTCCCCACTTCGAAATTTTTTAGCAAATCTGTCACGAATTGTGTTCGAACGACGATAACAAAACCTTTTAATTTTTATCTCGATTCGTATAAATAATAAAAAAATTTTTTTTTTTAAAGATTTAAAGTAAACGTCAATTAAGGGATGATGTTACATGACATTGTTATTTTTTAAAAAAAAGGGGAAAAAAAGAAAAAAGGTTTTAAAAGGTTTTTCCTCAAAGAACACCATATCCCATAATAATAATAATAATAATTATCAAAGTTTTTATATTTTATTGATTTAAATTTATTTTTTAATTTTTTTTTTCAGGTAAGAAAATCGTTCGGATGTTGTTTTTCTTATTAGAAAAAATTGATGATGATCGTTAAACACTAGTGCCACGAGGTTAGTTAGTTACACGTTCAAAATTAAAACGAGTGAAATTGCGATTGAAAAAAAAAAAAAAAAAAAATTAAAAAAACTTAAAATCCGTAGGGGAAAAACATAATTTTTTTTTTTTTTTTTTTATTTACCTTGTAAATAAAATAACTTCGATAAAATTTTAATATTTAAATATTGATAACAAAAAACTGATAATAATAAATAATACGTACGTAAGTACGTAACTTTAAATAAATTCCTATGAATTTAATAATAATATACGCACGTGTGTCACACGCACTTTTCAAAGACAAACATTAAAAAAAAAAAAAAAAAAAAAAAATTAACCCATCGTCGTCACAATCGTAAAAATTTCAATTTTTATAAAATTCGATTTATAAATATATCGAATAAATATATCGAATTATATATCGAATTAAAATAATAATCGTTTTAAATATTATCGAAACATCTCGAAAAAAAAAAAAAAAAAAAAAAACATATTTTAGTCCGAAATTAAAAATTATTTGCCTTCGAGGAAAGAAAAAGATGAACGTAATAACTTTTTTTTTTTTTTTTTTTAATACCACATCGAAAACGATTAAGTTTATAATTTTGAATTATTATTATTATCATCATTATCATCATCATTTTTAATTCATATTATTAATTATTCGTTGACATAAATTAATTAAAAAATATTATTATTATTACCATCATCGTCATCAACATAAGTTGTTGCCTTCATTAGAATTTATTTATTATGGTCGATAGATACGCGTTATAAAAATACGTCATTAAAAAATTAAAATTATTATTATTATTATTATTATTATTATTATTATTATTATTATTATTATTTCATCATTAATGTTTTCGGTAATATTTCATGAGGAAAATTAAAAGAGAGAGAGGGGGGAAGGAGGGGGAGCGAGGGGAAAAACAGCCGAGAGAAATGGTGGCGAACTAATTTTTTTTTCCAAATTCACGAGATTTAAATATAAAACGTAATCATAATCGTTGAATAATAATAATAACGCGCGTGTGCGTGCGTGCGTGAGTGCGTGTGTTACGCTTCGAACCATATAAAAAAAAAAAAAATTATCCGTCCTCCTCCGCATAACATTTATCAAGTAATTAAGAGGTAATTTAATATAAGTTAAATACAAGTAACCAATGTTACGGGTCAACGGTGTTGTAATTTATTCAAATAAGACGTATATATGCTCGATATTTAAATAATAATAATAATAATAATAATATTTATTGTCGAGAATCGAAATCACAAAAGAGTGAGAGAGAGAGAGAGAGAGAGAGTGAATGAAATATATATACACATATAAAAGTTTCATTCATTAACAAAAAAAAAAAAAAAAAAGACTAAAATGAATACCGTAAAAGGTGAAATTATAATTTAAAATGTCGATACATCATCGTATCATAAGAAAATGATAATGATGATGATGATGATGATGATGATGAGTGATTTATTGGCGCCAAAATTCAAATAAAAGAAATTGGAGGTTTTCGCCCGAGTACTTACAAAAAAAAAAAAAAAAAAACAAAATCTTACCGCCGGGTGGTCAATATGAATTTTTTTTTTTTTTTTTAAATTCTCTATGACTTTTAACGTATAAAAAAAAAATGGCGGCGGCATCAATCATTAACGCTTTTCGTTTGTTATCAAAAGTAACAAAAAGTAAAATGACGGCGAAAAAAAATAAAATAAAATCCTTTAACAGAAAATGAGGGAGAAAAAAAATCCCGCCATTTTGTTTTTATTTTCCTTCCCATTTTTTTAAAATAAGGAAGCGATTTCGTAGTTACTCGTTTTCACCACCACCACCATCCCTATCACCATCACCAACCCTAACACCATCGTCATTACTACCACCACCACCACCACCACTACCACCATCACCGTCTTATTAAGGAAGCCATTCTTAAAAGATTTTGCGTAATTTAAAAAAAAAGAAAAATTTATTTTTTGGCATTTTTGAGAAACGCGCGTAAAATTCAGATAAGAAAACCAGATCGATGGTTTTTTCATTTTTTTTTATTTTAAATCATTTATTTTATAAATTTTGACTTTGTCACGCCGCTAATTCAGTTACTCAATCCACGGCAACGTAATTTTTTTTTCCTTTTTTTTTTTTTTTTTTTTTTTTTTTTTTAACTTGAAGGCATTTTTTATTTTTTGTTTCTTTCTTTCATTTAAACATTCCGAATCGTTGTAGGCGGTTCCAGGCACACGTCGATGTTTGCACCAAGCGCCGAAATTTATTACTCTTTCGGTTGTTACACGGTGATTTATAGACCTGAATTTATATATTTATATTTTTTCTTATTTCCCTTTTACCCCCCGTTCCTTTGCCACTACCACCACCACCACCACCATCGCCAACCCTTTAATATTTTACTTTATATATATATATCCTGTCGCAATTTTATTTTATTTGATTTCCTTTATATCGAAAATTCAAAAACACATTTAACAAAAAAAAAAATTTTTTTTTTTTTTTTACTTATATTCTCTTTTTTTCGAAAACTAATTTATTATTTAACTAATAACCGAAAAACAAGAAAAAAAATACAAGATGGCGCATTTTTTAAAAAAAAAAAACTAACCGAAACGAAAATTTAACTTATTATTATTATTATTATTATTTTAAACGAGAGAAAAATTTTCTTTTTTTTTTATTACTTATCGATCGATTTTATTAATTTTTTTTTCTCCTTCTTTCTTTCATTTTGTGTACCTTTTTCGATGATAATAATAATAATTAAATTCTTTTTTTTTTTAATAACAACCGATCCGTAAAAATTTATTACTATTAAAAATAATTTAATCATTATTATTATTATTAATATTCCTTTCACTCGATCGTGCGAATAAAACGTAAAAGAAAAAAAAAAACGTGTCAATAAAAATTACAAAAAGATAATTATTTAATTAAAAGAAAAGTTTTTTTTAATTTTTAACGCGCGTTTAAACGCACGTTTACGTCGACAACGACAACAACAACAACAACCACGAAAATAAATAATAATAATGATAATAATTATTATTATTTAAAGTTTTGCAATATCGACGAAGGACGATTTCGAATGTGGGAAGGGATGACTTATACATTTTACACAATTAATAATAATAATAATAATAATAATAATAATAATAATAATAATAATAATAATGGTTAACGTTACCCTAATAATAATGATGATGATTATGATGATGATGATGATGATGATGATGATAAT
>NW_002987825.1:38985-47574 GCF_000006295.1 Pediculus humanus corporis
ACGAACAAACAAACAAACAAATTATTATTATTATTATCATTATTATTTTAAACAATCATCAAGTTTATTTAATTATTATTACTTTAATGATAATAATAATAATTTTTTTTTTATAAAATGAAAAAGAAACAAAAACGTTTTAGTAAAACGAATTCGTTACGCGGATTTATTTATATATAAAGTTTAATAAATAAATTTTATTAAATCAAATAAAATTGTTGTTGGTGTTGTTGTTGTAGTGGTTGTGGTTGTCGTTGTTGATGATGATTGAAGTTATTAAAAACCAAAATAAAAAAAAAAAAATTTAATAAAAAGGATTATTAATATTTTTTTTTATTTTCTTTTTACAACGAATTAAAAAAACCGACCGAGGATTTTTATATTATTATTATTATTATTATTATTATTGAACATTTGAGTAAACGGTCAACGTAATAATTATCATTTAATAAATAATAATAATAATAATAATGATTTTATTTATGTACTTTTTTAATTGGTAATTACGGTATTATTATTATCGTTTAATTTTTTTTCACGCGGAATTATATATATACATTTGAAATCGATTTGGTGTAGTGTAAAATCCGTTTCCGGTTTTGTTTTTTTTTTTTTAAATGATTTTATTTAATTCTAGAATGTTCTTTTTGCACTCCATCGAACATTTTCATATACAAATATAAGAATGACGTAAATGAATGAATGAATACGAAGACAATAAAAATTTTGTGATTCGTTACCGTGCTAAAGAATCAAGACAACAACAAACACAACAACAACAACAGGCTCATAAATAAAAATTCCATTTTGGAAACAAACAATTTTGGAGGCAGAGAGAGAGAAACACATACTTGAAAATAATTCGTTAAAAAAGAGTGAGAGAGAGAGAGAATGATTATTGCATCATTTTTAAAAGTAGTCGAAATATTCAAAGTTGTCGTCGTTGTAATTCGCCATGTTGTTTTTCGATAAGACGACAACAACAACAACAACAACAACAACAACAAACGCTCAACGGATTCTTGTTTTTCTTAGAGAAAACATAATTACGAATAACATTTGAAATTTCCGATAAATGCAAAACAAGAATAATCGACATTTTTAATCGTTGTATTGATTATTACTATTATTATTATTATCGCCAGTATTATCGCCGTTCGGATAAATCATCGGACACGTCGTTAAAAATAAAAGAGCAAGAGTGCCAAATAATGTTAGATTGTTGTTTGTTAACAAGATTTAAACAACCTGAAAAAAATTTATTCGGTAAAAAAAAAAAAAAAAATGGGAAACCAGAAGTTGTTTCCGACGATTGGATAATGAAATAAAATTTTCTACATAATTTGGCTTCCAAATTATCCACGTGCCACGTGAAAAAAAAAAAAAAACTTTTAGAAGGAGAAAAAATAAAAAGAAGTAAGAGAGAGAGAGAGAGGGAGGGAGAGCCTGAAAAAGATACTAATACAATTAGAAAAAGAGAAAGATAGACACACGTACACATTGAGAGAGAGAAAGAGATAAATATTTTTTTTTTAGGGAGGTAAACGCAAATTTTATTACTATTATTATTATTATTATTATTAGTAGTAAAAAAAATTAATAAATCGATTGTTCATTTTTTTGTCGTTTGTCGTTGTTGTGGGTTGTCGCGCACGAATATTTTTATAAATAAATAATTATATATTGTTATGATTTTCTCTCGTGGGTTTAAAAAATCTTTAAAAATTTTTTTAATAAATATAAAATTTAACGGACTCGTGTCAAATTTAAATTCTTAACAGAATTTCCCGCCTTTTTTTTTCTTTTTGGTTTTCATTAAATTTCAAACCGGAAGTAGATTTTTTTTTTTTTATTTTCACGCTCGATTTATTTTTTTTTTATATTTTTTTATAACCATCTTAACAATTTATTTCCTAAAAAAAAAAAAAAAAAAAAAAAAAAAAAAAAAAAAATTTAAAACCATAAAGATAATATTTCGCGATATTCGGGGATTTTTTTCCCCTCTCTCGTTTTGGCGGCAAATTTGAAAAAAATAAAACATTTTTTTTTTATTTTCCTAGTAATTTGTTTTTATCGTTGCTTTTATGCACACTCTTGTAAACAATTTTCTCGATAATAATAATAATTATTATTATTATTATTATCATCTTCGAATGTCGTTGTCGTCTTCTTTGCCGTCGTCATTTAATATTTTTCCTTAAATTTTTTTTCTTTTTTTTTTTTTCAAAGTCAAATATTGACTTTTTCGGCATCTTTGACTTTAAGGGACCGGATATTATTTTTTTAAATGTTAAAAAACACACAAAAAACGTGAGTCAATTCGTTAATGCTTCATCATGAGAGAGAGAGAGAGAGAGAAAACTATTTCATTACTTCACAGAGTAAATAAATTTTTTCAATGCAAAAAAAAATAATACAAAAAATTTTTGAATCTTTTTGTTTTTTGTTTTTTTTTTTTTTTTAAATCTGCGGAATTCTTTTTTTAAATTTTCAAACGTATTCGAATTCGTTTTTCTACCAGATTATTATTTTAAAAATCGATTCGAATTTTTCTAGAACAATTTTCTAAAACGATTAAAAAAAAAAAACGAAAAAAAAATTTTTTTAAACAATATTGTTTTTTTTTTTTTTTAATTTAATGTAAAATTTTACAACGTCCCACTTCATTTAAAAAATAATAAATAAATAAAAATGTATCGATGATAAAAAAACTAAAAAATAATGATAATAATAATAATAATAAAACAACAACAATAATAATAATTATTATAATGATAAAAATAAATGTAGGACTAATTTAAAATTAACAATAGAAAATATTTTTTTCGATTTTTTTTTTTTTTATTTTTTATTTTTGGTTGTAATTTAAATAAAAATGGGCGTATGATTGAATTTTGAATTATAATTATTTATATAATAATCCCATTTTTTTTTTTTAAAATTTAACAATCGGATAAAAAGATAATAAATATAATTTTAGTGAAAATCCATAATTTTCGTACAGGTATAAAAAAAAGTAATAATAATAATAATAATAATAATAATAATAAAGAAACGCGACACCATTAAAAAACGAATAAGAAAAATCAAACGATTTTTTATTTCGATTTTCCCTTTTTATTATTATTATTATTATCGAAAAATTTGCTTTGGATTTGTTTTTTATCCACTTCCTGCTCCTCCGCCTCCCTCCCCTTCCCCACGCGCGCCCCCCCTTTTTTTTTGTTTAAAAAGAAAGTTTTTTTTTTTTTTTTTTTGAAATTTTCACCGCCCCTTTAAATTTGTAAATCGAACAATTGTTATTTAATTTATATCATCGTTTTATTTTTTTTTTTTATTTGTTTGTTTGACATTCAGCTGAAACGTTTGTTTGTTTTAAATTTAAAACAACCACGCTAGGAGGGAATTTTATAAAAAAACAAATTTTTCGGTGGAATCCGGTAAACTATTTTTTTTTTTTTTAAGAATTTATTTCCCGGGGGGAAACAAAAGGTAAAAATTATCCGTTTGTTTACTTGTTTGTTTGTTTTCATAAAATTGCAATGCAGTTTTTAAACCATTCATAATCACATGAAACAACCAAAAAAAAACAAAAAAACCACAACGATTCATTTTGCATACATTAAAAAAAAAATTGAATATATTAAAAAAAAATACGTTATTGCCTTAAAGTAAATTCCACACTCATCATTTTACGCTCCTCCTTCCCCCCTAGCCCCCCGTTTTTTCTTTTTACATAATAATTATTATTATTAATCTTTACTCTCTCCCTCTTTCTCATTTTTACTTATTTTTAAATTTTCTTAAATAAAAATAATATTCAATATTAAATCAGTTTTTGTGATAAAAAAAAAAAAAATTAAATTACGATGAAAAATAAAAATAATTTTTTATATCTTATTAAATTATCTTAAGGCATTATCTATTACCATTATCATCATCATCATCATGCAATGAAAAAAATGTGTAACACCGGTTAAAAAATAATTTAACGCGACCTTATCACAACTTATCACTTCATTTACAAAAAATAAAAATAAAAAAATTGTTTTTTTTTTTCCGTTGGTTATATACCTAACGAAATGTAAATTTTGAAATCCGTTATTAAATTTCATTGATTTTAAACGTAAAATTTTTCTCCAGGCTCCAGGTTTCCAGCACACTAAATTTCCCACCCCCCCGATAAATTAAAGCGATAAAATAATAATCCCCTGTTATTTTCTAAAAAAAAAAATTAAAAGAATGAATGTAGAAAAGTTGGGAAATTACAAAAAAAAATTTCCGATTGAGAATTCTATTTTGTAAATAAATTTCAAATAATATTTAACGAATCCATAACAGAACCGTTTCGAATCACGATAATAATAATAATAATAATAATTTTTTTCCTATAGTCTTTGAATTTTTTCAAAAATTTTTATACACGATTTTTTATCACGTATATACACATAAATAATTTTATAGTCACAAATCAATGAACTATCGGGTAACGGATCATCATCATCATCATCATCATCATCATCACCATCATTGTTAGAAATTGGGCGGTGGCACGAATTGTCATGGTGACATAATTACCATGACCTTACAGAGGTTCATCTACCTAATCACCGGGTATTATTAAATAATTCGAGAAATGATTTTAATATCCCTACATCCTCCCATTCCTCCTCCGCCTCCCCATCCTCCTTTTTCCCACTCCTCCTCATTCTCCTCCCCTTTATCCACCTATATATCCATTTATACCCTTTCCTTCCCTAATTTTCCTTCTTTTTCTCTCTCTTATCACCTACCCATCATCATCATCATTTTAAAAACAATTTCAAACGGTTGTTGTTTAAATGAACGTGAAATCTTTTTTTTTTTTTTTTTTTTAAATTATAGCTCTATAAATCACTCTTTCCCCCCCCCCCCGTTTCTTTACCACCATTATCATTATTATTATTATTATTATTATTGCAACCATTATTTAAATAATAAAATCAAAATAAATAAATAAATAAAAAAAAAATTACAGAGAAATATTTCCTTTTGCCAAAGTCGTTATTTAATAATAATAATAATAATAATAATAATAATAATAAAATTTCATAAGGATAAATTGTAATTGTAATTTATTTTTATTTAAAAAATAAAATAAAATAAAATAAAAAACGAGAAATTAATTAATTTAATTTTTTTTTAACGTAAATAATTTAAATAAATAAAAAATTAATTAAAACAATTTATAGTCGTTTGTTAATTAAACGGACAGTATAGCATGTAAACGTAATTAATAACAAAATGACTTTAGAAAAAAAAAAAAAAACGTTGAACGCTATATATATAAATTTATTATTATATAGTCTATAATAATCCGATATTATTTATTTATGTAGGAAATCATATGCGACATTGTATTTAATTAAAATAATAATATTAATAATAATAATAATAATAATTATGCGAGCGAAATAATTATTTATAATAAAAAATAAAAAATTAAAAAACCTTCGAGTACCTTTCACCTTTCTCTTTGTTACATATTATTAATAATAATAATTATTTATTTATTTATGTATGTGACAAATTATCGATCGTCGTCCTTGTTTTTAATAAGTACGCGCGTTTAAACTCTTTCTTTTATTAATTAAATAACAAACAGGTGTATGAGGAAGTTTGCAAAAACTTGTTGCGTTTGTTCGTTCGTTTGTTTGTTTGTTTCTCGTAAAAAAGTTGAGATTTGTAAAAAAAATTGTTTTTGTTTTCCGCGCGGAAAATGACAACATTTTTTTTTTTTTTTATAAATTGTTAACAAATAAATTACATAAAAAAAAATGGCGTTTGAATATAATAATAATTAACAAAAATGTTTTAATCGATCGATCGATCGATGGATCCCACATGTTACGCGCGCGTTTTTTTTTTTTTTTAAATTATTCGTCACGAGCGGATTAAAAAAATATTTAAAAAAATTTTTTTTTTTTTTTTTTAATAAAGGGTTGGTTTAATTATTACAAAAGAAAAAAAAAAAAAAATTAGTCGATAATTACGCATGATCGATAAACCGGAAACAAAAATAAAAGGAAAGTAAATAATTAGTTCACGTAAGCGTAAAAACGCCGTCATTTGCCATGTAAATAATAAACGTTATGGACACGCACACGCACACACTTTTTCATCACAATAAAAAAAAAAAAAAAGGAAATAACTATTTTATATTTATTATTATTATCACGACCGTTGTTGTTGTTGTAATTGTGTTAATATTATTGACTTACGCTTAGTTTATACATTTCGAATTGAAGCTTTCGTCCGTAACATTTTTAAAAAAAAAAAAAAAAAAAAAGGAAGGAAGAAAGAAAGGAAATTTGTTTTAGTTACGGTGGGGGAAAAGGGGTACGATGAAAGTGGCAAGAGACACGAAATTATATTAGTAGTGGAAGGAGAGGTTAGATATTAATGTAAAAATAAAAGATTCATTTCATGCTCACTGATTATTTCCGGGCTTTGTGTAATAGAAAAAAAATAAATTATTATTATTATTATTATTACTTTGTTTTAACGTTCGCGATAGGTTCGTTCAAATGTGGAAGTGTCACAACCCTTTCCCCATTTTATTTTTTATTTTTTTCATAGTGATTTACTTACGTGTGAGAACCGGAAATAAATAGGATGCAAAAGGATTTACAACCTTACAAGTGATATTTGTGAGAATTATCATTGACCCATAAAAATAAAACGATCGAAAAAAAAAAAAAAATGCAAATACGGACGACGACGACGACGACGATGATGAATAATGTTTAACCTTTCCCGTAGCAAAAAAAAAAATAAATAAATAAATAAAATAAAAAATTTATTTATTTATTTACTTATGTCATTCGCCATTTTATTATTTTTATTCGCGTTAAATTACGCAACGTCGCAAATTTCGACTAACGATCAACGAAAATACGAAAATTTTTTTTTTTTTTTTTTACTGCATTAGAAAAAAAAATTTAATTAATTAATTAATTAATTACGCGACGTGTAATAATAATATTAATAATAATAATAATAATAATAATAATAATAATAATAATAATAATAATAATAAGTTTCATTCAAAAAATTATAATAAATAATAATAATTATTATTATTATTAATAACAACGATTTCAACAAAAATTTAATAAAAAAAAAAAACATATCGTAAAAAATGATTTATATCACATTTATGTAAATATCGATAACGTAATAATAATAATAATAGTAATAATAATAATGATGATAGGGATGATGATGATGATGATAATAATAATAGTAAAAAAAAAAAATTGCACCTTGCAAATGTGACCTTTTACGCAAATCAGCCTCGATTTATGCACGTGAGTTTTTTTTTTTTTTTTTTTTTCCAAAATTGTGCAATAAAAATATTATTATTATTATTTAATTTTTTTTTTTTTCTGTAAAAGGAAAAGTCAACATCACAAAAAAATTTTATTATTATTATTACTATTATTAATATTAATATTAATATCATTATTTTCACAACAACATTCGATTAATTTTACTTTTTTATTTATTTTTATTTTTTTTGATGTCTTTAAATAACGTAAAACGAAATAAAAAATTTTTTTATTACGTTTGGTAAATGGGTTAAGATAAAAAGGCGGGGAAAAAGAGAGGGGGAAAGGGAGAGAGAGATGGACAAAGAAAAAAAAGAGAGGGAGACAGACAAATAAACTGAGAAAGAGGTAAACAGAGGCAGGGAGAAAAAGACAAAAAGAGAGAGAGAAACAAGAAAGAAACACACACACACATATGGAGAAAGAGAGAGAGAGAGAGAGAGAGAGAGACACGCACACATACACACACATAGATAGAGAGAGAGAGAAAGAAAAGAGAAATTAGAGTCGATGCAAAATTTTTAAATAACACCATAGAGCAATCAACCCCCAAACATCTACAATCTTCTATGAACTAAAACTAACTACGTAAAACTACGATGAAATCATTATCATTATTATCGCGATAATAAAATACGTTTAAAGCCCAATAATAATAATAATAATTTTAATTGAATTTTTTCTATTTTTATTCATTTTACAGAATTTTCCCGTTTTCCCTTTCACTCCACATCGCTCGCCATTTTGTTTTTCATTTCCCCTCCCCACATCTCTTTTATAAATACGCAAAAAAAAAAATTAAAATTAACCTTAACCGCGAACAGATAAAAAAAATTTTTTTTTTTTTTTTTGATTTATTTATTTTGCCCGATGGTGATGGGCGCGCGCCATATTTGGTTAATAATTATTTATACTACAAAGTTGTAGAATTTCCGATTTGGTTGTTTTTCATTTAAAAAAATTAAAAATAAAAACTTTTCCGTGAATCATCATCATCATCATCATCATCATCATCATCATCGTCATCGTCATTCATTATTAAAAAAAAATCATTGACGAGATTTTAAATTAAATAAAAAATAAAAAAAACGGGAATATTTAAAAAAAAAAAAAACAATTTTTTTTTCATTAATAATAATGGCGGAAAATTTTATTTAAAAAAAAAAAAAAAATTTACAAAGATCAAATGAATCATTATTATCATTATCATTATTATTAT
>NW_002987825.1:49395-84124 GCF_000006295.1 Pediculus humanus corporis
AATTTTAAGATGACTAAAATTAAATTTTCGAGTATACGAGTGGGCGTTAAAAAAACATTTTATGGCAACAACAACAACAACAACAACTACAACTACAACCACTTCGATAAAATATACAACAAACCGAATTTTATTTTTTCGCTACAAACAAATTTAAATAAAGGAAAAAAAAAAAAATCACGAAATTTATTTCCAGCTACATCGAACAATTTTATACTATTATTCAAATAATAATAATAATGATGATGATGATGATGATGATGATGATGATGATGAGTTCGATCGATCGATCGGATTCGTGTCGTCGAAAATTTTTTTTTTTCTATTCAAATTTTTTGAAAAAAAAAAACGGGAATTCCCTTTTTTCCACATCACTTTACATTAGAAAAATATGAAAAACGCATGACGTCACGGGAAATGACGATATTATTATTATTATTATTATTATTATTATTTTTATTTCGATCGGTTCGAAGGAAGAATAAAAGGGAATGTAAAAAAAAAAATTACGTTTTTTTATTTTTTATTTTTATTACTTGTTAATAATCCGTAATTAGTAATAATAATATAAATTTTATGTTTTTTAATAAATCGTTTTCTCTCTCTCTCTCTCTCCCCCCCCTCTCTTGCAATTTTTTTTTGCGTTCGTGAAAATTAAAATAATAATAATAATAATAATAATAATAATAATAATAATAATAATAATAATAATAATAATAATAATAATAATAATAATAATAATGATGATGATGATAATAATAATAATAATAATGATGATGATGATAATAATAATAATAATAATAATAATGAAATTACGAAAAAGTTAAAGGTGAAAAAAAAAAAATTACGCGATTTAATTGATAAAAATATAAAAAATAAAAAAAATGGACAAAACGTGTATTTAGAATTAAACGATAGGAAAAAATAACGTAAAAAAAAAAATAAAATAAAATTTTTATTTCGAATTTGACGTCATTCAGTTTTTGCTAAAACCACGTCCTTTTTCATTATTTGCATTTACACTTATTACATATTTATATATATATATATATATATATATATATATATATATATATATATATATATATATATATATATATATATATATATATATATGTCGATTTGATTAAAATCTTTTATTTTTATTTTTCTTATTTTTAAATATTATTAATAATAATAATGATAATGATAATAATAATAATCTGTTATTTCATTTTTCGAAATCGAATAAAAAAAAATAAAAAAACTCGTTTGAGTTAAAAAAAAAAAAAAAAAAAAGAAAAATTATTTATTTCATTTGACGTACGATTGGTGTAATAGGTCAACTTCTAATTGGAACCAGAGGCTAAAAAAAAAAAAATTTTCAAAATTGTGTGTGTGTGTGTGCGTCTCTCGTTCGACAAACAACTTTTAACCTTACTATTTTTTTTTTTTACATATAAACTACGTAAAAATCATATACGCACACACGCACGCACGCACGCGTTTACAAAGAAATCAAAAAAAAAAAAAAATTAATAATAATAAAAACCCGAAGGTAAACACACACAAAAAAAGAATCAAAAAAATTAATACATGAGAATTGTTTATAATTATTTCTATTGACACGATACAGTTCACGGATTTTTTTTTTCGTTTCGTAAAAAGATAGAGAGAAAGAGGGAGAGATTTCGCATTTACCAACATGTTTTTTTTTTTTCTTTTTAATTGTAAAATTAAATCATTAATTTAAACCTACGTTTACGTTCGATACTAATTAAATAAAATATTAAAAAAAAAGAAAAAAAAAATGTAATAAAATATTCAGGTACGGATTATCGTTATCATTATTATTATTATTATTATTATTATCATGCATGAATAATTGTATGTTGTTATTAATTTGGATATTAACTAAGTAAGGAAGAGAGAGAGAGAAAAATTGCTTTTTTTTTTTTTTTTTAAATAATGATTGTATAGGTTTTTTTTTTTTAATATTATTTTTATTACTATTATTATTATTATTATACAAAATGACTAATTAAATTTTATCGTCTATTACCACGACGTACCTGACATTTATTTTTAAAAGGTTTTTTTTTAAACACTTGTAAATTTTAAAATTAATTTTTTTTTTTTTTTACAATTGTGTGTGTGTGTATTCACAATACACAAATAACACATTATATTGAAATTTTTTTTACGATCGATTCGGTCGATTTATTTCGAGGTCAATCCAATCGATTTTTTCTAACTCAATGCTATATAATCATCCGGTAAATAAAATTATCGATTTTTAATAAAAAAAAAAAAAAGGAAAATAACGTGGAATTAGAAAAATGAAGGATCGAAAAAAATAAAAAATTTATCATTCGATCGTTTTGGGTTTTTTCGGGTTTAACGATATCGATCGATTTATTTTAAAATAATGGATTCGATTTCTTTTTGATGATGACAACTACAAAATGACGTGTCACCAATCGAATTTTTCCCCCCGGTCGCAAATAAAAATTAAACGTTTTCGATTTAATTGTAATTGATTTTCCTGCCACGATTTTTATTTTATAAAATTATCCGTTCCGCGAATTTTACTCTTTAGGAGAATTTATTTTGATAAATCGAAAGAAAACAAAATTTTTTTTTGGTTTAGTTCCACGTTTTTTTTTTTTTTAGAAAAAAATTAAATACCTATTGACACTTCATTTCAAAAAAAAAAAAAAAAAAAAAAAAAAAAAAAAAGAAAAATTCAAATGTAATTTTTTAACAACAATTTTAGTGTGGTCGTCGTCGTTGTCGTCGTCAGATGAACCCTCGATGAGAATTTGGGGGGGAAGAAAAAAATTATTTTTATGTTTAACTTATATAAATTTAAAGTTATCTTATAATAAATGATAATGAGTTTCATTTTTTTTCGCAAATCTTCTGTCACGCTTAAAAACCTTTCTCAAAGATTTAAATCTCGGAAAAAAAGGGATGAAATTAACCTGGATAAAAAAAAAAAAGGAAAACGATTTTTTTTTTGTTTTTAGTCCATTTAAATTCGATACGAGTCAAAAAAAAAAAAAAAAAAAGAAAAAAATTGGCGCCGTTCGATTTCTATCATTTATTATTAAATGAGACGACGTGTATAACAACGAGACAACCTTTTCAATGTATTTCGATGAACATGTCAAAATAATTTTTTTTCTTTTTTTTTTTTTTTGTGTTCTTGTGTTATTCAATATCGGATTCGCAAATAATTTAATGATAATGATAATGATAATAATGATGATGATGATAAAAATTTTTTTTTCGTCTGCTTTTTTTCGATTTACATCGTATAGTTTTTTAAATATTTTCATTTGAAAACCTTTCAATTGCATTATTATTATTATTATTATTACAAATGAATAGAATGTAATTTTTTAATTAATAAATTTATTATTAATTTATTAATTATTTAGTACTAGTTTATTATTATTATTATTATTATTATTATTATTATTACTATTATTATTATTTAAGTAAAATTAAAGAAAAAAAAATTATAAATAAAATCTCTGACGCGTCACACGAGTTTTTTTTTAAATTATATATATTTAATTAAATACGAAATTTACTAATATTATTATTATTATTATTATTATTATTATTATTATTAATGTTATCACTTTTAAATCGCGATAAGACTCCAAGCGTTTGTCAGAATTTTTTTTTTTGGTATTTCCTG
This sequence comes from Pediculus humanus corporis, assembly GCF_000006295.1. Classification (NCBI taxonomy): domain Eukaryota; kingdom Metazoa; phylum Arthropoda; class Insecta; order Psocodea; family Pediculidae; genus Pediculus; species Pediculus humanus. The sequence continues at coordinate 53,084 of NW_002987825.1, forward strand.
TTTTTCGATTTCATACCTTAAATTCTATTTAATAATACGAAAGATTTCTTACGTAACTAGAATGTAAATGTCATTCCAGTTAAATGATTGGGGGGGGGGAGGGAGAAAAAAGTAAAAAGGAAGGGAAAATTCGAGTTTGTGAAAATTTTGAAAAAGTTCTCAAGAAATTTAGAAAAACCTCTTGGAGAAAATCTCGAATCAAACTTCTCGTTCGATTATATCGAAATCAACGAGATTTTTACAAGGTAAAGGTTGTAAAAATCGTTGGTTTTAGTATTTAAACATTTTCAATGGATAATTATATCGCGCCTCGACACAATCGATATGCAAACAACAGCAAACTCCATAACAAACAAAAATACCAAAAAAAATAAGATACGGTTTTGAAAAAAATAGTCATGAAACCGTTAAATTTAAAATTTGAAAAATTTGCCGGGTTGTCCTAATTAATTGTATCGTACACGTTTGAAGTGTCACCAGATTCGAAAGATTTGTTTTTCAATTAATCGATCGTCAATAACAAAAAAAAAAAAAAAACAAAAATTCAAACAAACCGGAAGTTGCGAATAAACATTACATTTAAATTATTTTTCAAATCACCCGGAAAAGTTTTTCTTTTTCTATCTACTTCTTCCCCCATTTTTTTTTTTTTTTTTCGAACAAAAGTTAAACGTCATCAATTATTATTCAATATGGCGTAAATAATTCATTTCTTTTTTTTTTTTTTTTTTTACAAAACGAAAAAAATTACGTTATTACGCACGTTTTTTTTTTTTTTATTATCATTATTATTTTCACTTTTAAACACGACAAGTTTTGGGGGTACTTGTCGGAATATTTTTTTCCCCATTTATCATTATTATTATTATTATTATTTAAAAAAATAACGACCTTTTGATCTCGATTACATCAAATGCCATTAAAAACATTTATGTAAATTAATTTTTAATTTATAATATTGATATTAAAAATAATTACCCATTTATTTAAAAAAAAAAAAAAAAAAAAAACATATTTTGTAGTTTTACTATATCTTTCACCCCACCCCCCTTCCATTTCAACACGTTAACCCCTACTATAACTTTTTTTATTCTTTCCCCCTCGTCATCATCATCATCAACGGTAAATAAACGGAATACGTATTTATCAAATGCGTACGCAGGTTTACGCACGTTTAATCCCGTCGGCCGATCGATAACTCCGAGAGTAAAATTCAAACTGGAAAAAGAAAATTTATTTAAATTGTCACGTGATTTTTTTTTTTTTTTATTATATTTCGGCGTGACCTTTTTGCGACCGGATGAAAGGGAATATAAAAATACCCGATACCCTTTCGCCTTAAAAAATTTTTATTAATATAACGAGAGCGGTCAATTGTACCTAAAAATTAAATGACGTGACCCATTTGAAAAACAAAAAAAAAAAAATGAAAAACGCGCGCGTAATTGTAAATTTTCATGTTAGTGGGTATAAAGGTTAAAAAAAAAAAAAGGATAACAAAAATAATAATAATAATAATAATAATAATAATTTTTTTTTTTTTTTTGATGTAACGAACAAAAATTTTTTAAAGAACGATAACCTTGAATACGTACGCATTGATATTCGAATACGCGCGTATTTTATGCACGTGTACGCACTCACGAACGCACGCACGTACGCACGCACGGATACGATTCGTAATTTTTTATTACTCAAACGGTTACTTTCATTTCCCCTTTTGCCCTTTGTTGAAACATTTAAATGTTTTCTTTTCCTCACATACAACAAACACACAACACACTCTTTCTCTCTCTCTCTCTCTCTCTCCTTTTTTTCTACCTACTCTCCATACCCTTATTTTCACTTATTTTTCTCTCTCTCTCTCTCTCTTTTTCATTTTCTTTTTTTCCTTTTCTGTTTTCATCGACGTGTTTTTTTTTTTTTTTTAATACGACATTGACCTTTTACCTTTTTTTTTTATTACTTTTTTTTTTTTTTCAATTTTCTTACGTTCACACAAAATAAATCAAAATTATTATCATCATCATAATCATCATCATTATTTTATTAATAATAATAATAATAATAATAATAATAATAATCATCATCATCGCTGCATATTATTTAATTAATTATTTAATAACATTTTTAAAAAAAATTTTTATACCGCGTTCAAATATGTTTTTTTTTTTGTACGTGCGTTTTACGCGTGCGTGTATATTAAAATTCATTTTTTTGACCCTGGCAAAAAACGTCACGCGTCAGTCAACAACAACAACAACAACAAAATTCGTGACGTTGGCGTTTGAATTTTTTTTTTTTTCTCTAGAGATTTACTCTCGCTCTCTGTATCTTACATAAAAAAAAAAAAGAAAACAAATTTAAGTCACGGTCACTAAAAAGTCATTAATGTCAATATTAATAATAATAATAATAATAATAATAATAATAATAATAATAATAATAATAATAATAATAATAAATTGTATGTATGCGAAGGTAATATTATTATTATTATTATTATTATAACCGTCAAAAACAAAATTTTCTTTTTCTATTCGTTGACGGTTTAAAAGGTCACGAATTGTGGGGGCTCTTTTATTAAATTCAAATACGGTAGCTTAATGTAATTATATGATAATACAAAAACAACATCAACAACCCACGCACGCGTACTTCTTTTTTTATTTTTCATTTTTTTTTTTTTTTTTTGTATGAAAATGAAATTGAAATCGAACTCACAAACGATTATAATAATAATAAGCAAAAAAATTTACATAAAAGCAAGCAAGTATAGGGAAACGTTTTCGATGCCTAAGGAATAAATGCCTGATTATCAGTGATGATGCTGCATGCCTGATGGATAGGTTTCATCTTGTTTTAACCTATGACATCACAAGAATCCTTGTAAGTCTCACTGAGACCATCTTATTCGATGGAAACGAGTTATCTCCTGTACTCCTGAGCTCCAATAATGACTGACATCTGTGGAGTGGCCAGGAACAGGAGAAGAAGTGAGATTCACAATCTTGTCAAGAGCTGACTCAGGTTAGAACAAGTTTTGTTTTCAGTACAAATCTTATACTATCTTTATCTTGTTTTGCTTTATTACAATTATGAATCAGTTATTATTATCTTTAGGTGTGGATTTTTTAAGTAAACCTAGTAAAAGAATGTACTTTTTCTCTAAAACTATTTCAATGCTTAATTTTCATACTATTTCCCCCTTTCATAATTTTCCCTCATGCATTCTATCCTGAATGTATGCACAGTATAGATATACAATTACAGTATACAAAGTATAGTACAGCTATACTTATAATTACAACTATACTATAATTATAGTATACACTGTAGTACAAATTACAATTTTCTACCTATAAACTTAAGTAATCTGAAGGCAGTTGAATTTTTTTAATCTTAAATGAAATCAAAAGAGAATTTTACACTAAACATATGGCAAAATATACCATAATGAAACAAACAAACTTGAGAAAAGGGTTAAAGTAATGTACAATCAATAGATTTACACTTAAAACATAAGTACAGAGATTTTACATCCACTTGATACAATAAATTAACTAATTACAAGTATTTTTATTAAAATACCTTCATTTTTATTTAGTGTGACAAAAGTATAACCTCAACTGCTCATAATCAGCTCAAGAGAAGTACAATTAATGAATGGAGTCTGTTCATGTGTCTTTTCATAATTCCTTACACTAAAATCAACTAACATAAAGGCTATCCAATTTCTCCTGGTTTTGATTTAGATTTATAGAGTATCACACTATCAACATAATCAACCATGTTGTAATGAGACAAACTAACTCAAGAAAAAGCCTAAAACAACCAACAATCAGTAAATCAATCCTTAAAGACAAGAGTATAGAAATTAGTACACTGAGCTAATATACCAAATCAATCATTATTAATAAATATTTTTATTAAAATACACTTCAAAACTTTGTTTTGTATGATGAGATGAAAAAGATATTTAGTTAAACTACCCGCAATTAGCCAAATAAATGTAAAATTTTACAACATTTTTGTTTTTTGGTTATTTGCTCCATTTTGTTTGCCAGCCTAACGTTTTTGCAAGTGAAATTCAAGTATGAAAATGAATAACTTACTCGTAATAATCATATGTGCTAAACCATCTTCTAAGATTTTTTCTTACCCACGCTTCCTTTTGTCACATGAAACCCTTGACCACTTGTAAACTTAAACTTGAAATGATATAATTATCACTAAATACTACAAAAAACTAATTATATCACAATAAACTAAACACAATTACAAAACTTTTGATACATAATTTATAACTAAATTGTTAAAAAAAACCTATTAAAATTAATTAAATAATTTGACATGAACATGACGTACATGTGACGTAACGCGAGCCATACATTGCACTTCCGCGCCCTCTTCTCAGATTATTATAATTAAATTTGAAAATAATAGCATGTAAAAAGACGTGGCAGGAATTTACAAAAAAAAAAAAAAATGTTTTTCTCACCTTTTCTTCCTCATTAATTTTAATAAACCTTAATTAAGGCATAATTTAAACCAAAAAAAAATATAAAAATTCTTTTTTTTCCTATTTTTAATTTTTGTCCTCCTCTACCCTCCACCCCCAGCCCTCATTTCCATTTATAACAAACTGTAATTTACAAATGTTTGAAATCCCTCGTGACAATTACAAGGAGTAAAGTTGGGAAGACGTGGGGGGAGGGGAGATAACGCTTTTGATATTTCCAATACCTGAAGGGGGAAAAAAATTTTTTTTTTTAAATTTAGTATTATGAGTACGAATATTAATTTGTCGGATTCGACTTGTTGCCTTTGTTGTAGTTTGTTGTAGATTCTTTTTCGTTTGTCTTTAAAACGTTTTATTCATATGATCTGCATACAAAATAACTAAATAAATTTTTTTTATTTTATTAAATAATTAAAAATAAAACGACAAACGAGTTTGCGTGTTGATGATTATTTATCAATTATTTATTTATTTTTAAGTTTTAAAATTAATTAAATAATTGTCGATATTAAATAAAAATTAATTAATAAAGTAAAAAAAAATTTATTACTCTTTGACACGAAACACACGAGTGTAATCATAATAATGATGATATTGAAAAATTGAAAAAGGAGTTTGATTGAATGGGGCAACACAAATCGTTTAAGAAAAAAAAAAAGAAAAATGGAGGAATCACGTGATGGCAAAATCAATTTTAGAGGAGACCAAAAGGCAAATGAAAATGGGAAAAATTGCTGGGATAGAACCTGAAAAGAGTAAATAAACGTTTCAGAAGAGAACGGATAATTAATTAAAAATTGAAGTGTTCGTTATGGATGCTGCACTGGACCAAGCTTTGCGGATTTACAAGATGATAATTTTTACAATCTTCCTGGACGACAAATGTTAATATTCCCAATCACAATTTTCTAGATGTTTGATTTGGAGAAAATTTAAATTTTTACTGGATTTAAAGAATGGTACAACCACATTCCAATTTTCAACAATCAAACAACAAACCGGATATTATTTTCAGGCATGATTCCGTTAAATGATTTAAAGTAATTGAAGTTTCCGCACCCCCCATGTGTTGTCACAAGTTTCTCGAAAGATTTTCTATGACGTCATCAACGATATCCTTTTAAAATTGAAAATAAAAACGCAAAATGAATTTTTTTAAAACGTAAGCGAATATGTGAAACTTGTCGCGATAAGAAGTGAAAATAATAATAATAATGATAATAAACTAAATTTTTTTTTTTAAATTCAAAATGGCGAACGAAACAAAAAAAAGAAAAGATTGTTTTTTGTTTTTACATTAAAAAAATTCTTTTATTTTTATTTTTTTTGTTTTTTTGTTTTTCATTCATCTTAACGATTCACTTAATATTCAATCCACGATTTTTATTGTTAATTTACTTCTGCTTTATTTTGTTTTTTTTTTTTTTGTTTTCTTTTTTACATATAAACGAAAAGTTTTTTTAAAAAAAAAAAAAAAATTACTGTCGGAAATTATTATTAAGACAAAATGTTACGAAATGAATGTAAATTAATTTGTGCCCGTAAGTGATTTGAAAAAGTGTTTTTTTTATTTTCTTTCCCCATCCGCCGCAAATTATTAGTCACCATTTAAGACATAATAATAATGATAATAATAATAATAATTTTAATAACATTCATACATAAATTATAAATATAAATATATATAATTTTATAAATTAAATAAAAATTTTAAAAAAATTTTTTTTCCATAATAATTAATTTCAGTGCCAAATTTTTGTTACCTCACTTAAATCTATAAAAATTGTCAATTATTATTATTATTATTATTACTCGTATTAATACGGTTTAAATTTTTTTTGTAACAGTTGGCAACACTAACTAAACATCGGGGGGGGGGGGGGGAAAGAAAATTTAAAATTTTTAAAACGTAATTTAAATCGTGCATGTCAATATCATTAAATAAAGGGAGAGAGAGAGAGAGAAAAGTTACCGACCGAACCACTTTGAAATTCTTTCTTTTTCTTTTACACCTGTCCTCCTACTCCACGTCGTCATCCCCCCATTCCCCCTCCCGTTCCTCTTATCCTTTACATTTTCTCTCATTAACCAGGTATAGAAATCTTTCAAATTCAAATATATACATATATTCGTTTGTAAAAAAAAAAAAAAAAAAAAAAAAAAAATTATAATATCCCTGCTTCCTTTTACTCTTATTGTTCCTAAGGAAATAATAATCATAATAATAATAATAATAATAGTTGAAAACGTGTGCTAACAACAATTCATCGTTTCACTCGCCAAAAGTTAAAAAAAAAAAAAAAAAATCAGAAAATAAAAGACTCTAGAAAACAAAAATTTGTTTCAGTCAATCATTTTGACACTTGTAACGCTTTGTATGCTCCGACGATACCTGATTTTTTTTTTAAAGAAACACACACGCATACACACGCACATGCACACTCACACACTTTATGTAAATTATTAAAAAAAAAAAAGAAAAGAAAAGAAGAAAGAAAGAAATAAAAAGAAAAAGAAAAAAGGGAATAACATTGATTACGATGATGATAATGATGATGGTAATGAAGAAGGAAAGAAAAGAAAAACGTGCCTGAAATTTTTTTGTCACGGAATCAAAATACAACAACAACAAAATGGCGGAAAAAAGAACAAAAAAGAAAAAAAAATTTATTTAAAAAAAAAAAAACGGAAGGTTTGAAATTTCCGAAAGGAAAAAAAAAAAAAGGAAAAATTTCACCGCCGATTAGAAAACAAAAATTGCAAAAGAGGAAAAACCATGAGAGAGAAAGAGAGAGAGGATGAAAAAAGCAGAAGAAAAATTTTTAAAAAAATCAATCTCGTTATTGATAATTTATTGAATTTTTATACGTATATATATTATTACACGCAAGAAGAAGGAAGGCACGAAAAATCGTTATAATTTTTTTTTTTTTTTGTTTTCAATGTTGTCAAGCCTGATATAGGCAATCACTTAGTAACACTCACACACACCCGTGATTTATAACACCTACTCAAGCACTTATTTCCTTTTGAAACTCGTAATTATCTTTTGTGGCACACGTTCGAAATAAAAATTTTTGCATTTTATGAAAACTTGAAGAAAAAACACTATTATTATTATTATTATCATTATTATTATTACTTTGTTCGCCTTATAGGGTACAACAGACCGGTTATTACAACAAAAACCGGATAAAAAAAAAATTTTTATCGTGACGATGAAAATTTTTTTTTTTTTTTTAAATCCATCAACCGGATGAATGTGGTGGATGGATGATCCATCATGACAGGTCAAAGGTCGGAAAACCTTAAATACGCCATTTTTCTTATTAAATGTGTTTGAATTCTCACGTACTAAAACAGAAAAGGATTCAAACTCAATGAACTTTGTAACCCTTAACGTATAAAAAAAAAAAAAAAACTTTCAATTCTTTTTTTTTTCTTCTTTTTTTTTCTGCTGCCACTTTTTTTTCGGCGTTCTCTTTGTAATTTTTTTTCAAAACCATCTCGTTATGTGTTTAACCTTTTTCTTGACATTTTCTTATTCTATGCCATTATTATTATTATTTTTTTGTTTTTAGTCACGTGTGTTAACCCGTTTCTTGCTACTGTGAACGCGAAAAAAAAAATTTAAAATTTTCGGCACGTGAAAAACAAAAAAAAAAAAATGGCGCTCGATTTATGTTAATAAAAATAAGTTAATCCTTTACCGAAAAATGTTTTCGTTTAAGTGTATTTCCGGAACTGTAATTTTTTATTTCCGGTTTTGGTACACTCGTTAAAGCCTTTAATAAAACAATACTTATTTAAAATTAATCACGACGTATTAAAAAACAAAAAAAATCCCACCGTGAATGCGAGGCAGTTATTCGGTGCGGCGCTTCACCCCCCCCCCCAAAAAAAAAATAATAATTAAGACCCTTGAAGAAAAAAAAAAGTTTGAGAATATAATAAAGCAATAAAATTTTCAAATAAATAAAAAAAAAACACTCGGATGGGTGGCTTTTTTTCTAAAGGGTGGTAGCAGTGGTAACAATAATGATAATAATAATAATGATAATAAAAAGGGGGAAGAAGGGGGGTTAAAAAGAACGCCAAGTAAAATTATTATAAAGGAAGTATGTTTGTTTGATAATTAAAATGGCGGTTTTAGAAATATTTTTCCAGAGGAAAAACTCATGAGTAAGGGGAAGGAGTGTGTGTAAAAAATTTTTGTGTGAGTTTCCTTACCCCACCCCCCCGCGAGAAAATTTATTACCTTTTAGTGTTTGTAAAAGAAGGTCATTTAAAACTAGAAGAAGAAGAAGAAGATCGGTAAATTTATAAAAAGATAAAAGAAAGAAAAAAAAAAACGGTTAAGTGTTTTTTCATTAGGACCCAAACGAAAATGAAAAAGCAATTAATTTTAACCCATAGTAAGGTGGAATGGGGAGGAGGGAAAGGGATAAAGAAGATGGAATAAAGGATAGAGGGGATGAATAGGAGAGGAAGAAAAAAAAGAGCGGGAATTCAGTCGTGGGTCACGTGAGAAAATTTTATTGTTAAACTTTTCAAATTTGAATTTTTTTTAAAAAAAATAAAATTTACGATTGTTTTTGTTTGTTTTGTTTGTTTGTTTGTTTGTTTGCATCGATGGTACTTTTTCTTTTTGTTGGTATTACTACTACTACTACTACCACCCGCCATTACGTTACCTGATTGTTTTACGACATACAAAAGGTTTTTATTTTTAATATTAGGTTCCTCACTCCCCCCTGTCCCTCTCTCTCACTCTCTCACTCTTTCTCTCTCTCTTTTTAAAAAAAAAGTGTAAAATTTATATTTTATTTAGTTTATATTACTTAATTGATTTATTGATTTTTTTTAAACGTAGGGTAATTGTGTGTTTCGGATACTTGAGATAAAATCCATAAAAAAAAAAAAAAATTTTATAAAATACCTGAAATCGAAAAGAAAAAAAAAGAGGTCGTCTTTTAAACGTATCAGCCGACCGCGAGAAGCAGACGACAGGAGATTTTTTTTTTTTAAAACTAATTACCTGTAAATTATCGATCGATAAATGAAAATGTATTAAATAAATTTAAAAAATTATCTAAAAAGTAAATAAATATATTAATTAGGATATTGTTACATAAATTATTAAAATAACAAAATAATCGGTTGTAAGAAAATTGTTAATAAATTATTTAACGATGATTTTTTAAATAAATAATAATGATAATTAAATAAAAACCTATTAAGATATTAATACGAGTTAATTTGATTTGAGTTTATTACCTTGTACGTAAATTATTATTATTATTATTATTATTATTATTATTATTATTATTATTATTATTATTATTATTATTATTATTATTATGTAGCACTGTATGTATATTTGCGATGACATGTTGATTTGTTTGTGTTCTACGTTTGTTGAAAAGGGTTTTAAGAGTTTGTTTTTTTTTGCAGACAACAGAGTTGGATTTGGAAACGATATTGTGCCGACAAGAACTCAATCGGTTAGAAAACGAATCCGTTGGTGAAATTGATAACAAACCGAGGAGAGAATCAGCATCACAGATAGACGAATTTTTTGACGTGCCCAGAAGTAGTTACGGAACAACAACAACCGGAAGAACGATGCATGGAACAAACGAAGATGATATTTTTTTAAGGCCGAGCGGTTTGTGGGAAGATATAACGAGCAGTATTCAAAAATTAGATCCGGACAATGCGGATATGCTAAGCGCATTAGCTGCCGCCGGTCATATCAAAATGGAAGTTCCGGACGAGTGCACCAGAACGAGCAGTGCCGTGTTTACGAACAATACAAACGCTCACAACGACGAGTACATTATACCTAACATAATTCCAAAAATAGAAATGTCGAATTCTCCGCCTCATCAGGTACCTCCGACCACGTCCTTACATTTAATGACCACGCCGGTCACTCAATATAACGGAAGTGTTTACCAACATAGTTATCATAGTCCGAACTATCAAATACCACCCAATAGACTTATCTATGCCCCTCCTCCGACTCCACCGACGTCGGAACCGGGATCCCCTGGTAACACGCTTCAGGGACCTCCCAGAAGGACTCCGCCACCTCCGTATCCGACAACAGATCTATCACAATGTGCAAAAACTTCAACGATGCCAATGATATTAAAATTTAATAGAAGAAACAATCCAGAATTGGAAAAGAGAAGAGTTCACCACTGTGATTTTCCCGGTAAGTTTTTTTTCTTCTTTTAGTACAAAATCTAGACTTTTACGTCACGGTGACGTCAATGTCAAACAATATTATTATTAATTAAATGACAATATAAATCCGTACATGATCTTATTAGTTCCGCCATTTTGAAAAAAAAAAGATTATTTTACAATCATATAAATAAGTTATACGTTAAAAAAACTTTTGTGTTACGTCATCAATTGAAAATTTTTTCACGTTTCCGATTGGACAAAACGGAAACAGAAGAAGAAGACATAGAAAAGTTGTTAATTTTAGGACACTTAATTTAAATCGCCGCCATTTTTTTTTAAATAAGATCAAGGTTAAATTAATATTATATCTGGAATCGGACAATCAGTCGATCGCTTGTTTGTTTGCTCGAAGGTTACAGGTACGGATTTAAATTTCTTCCTGATATTGAGAAAACCCAAAGGGTCTAATGGGTGGTGGCACACTAATCGGGAGGAAGTGAAAATTCTAGTTTATTTAGTTTTTTTTTTTTCTTTTTCTTTTCTACCCTGACCCGACTAGCCTGCCCTGACCACTAGTCCTTTCAAACAATAAACGATAATAATAATAATAATAATAATAATAATAAAATTTAATTTATTTTAACGGATACGTTGTTGTTGTTGTTGTTACTTAACGTAATTTCTATCAAAAAAAAAAAAAACCAATTTCGTTTTAGTTGTTTTTAGTTCATAATAAATTTTCTAGCAATTATATTTTGATGGTTTTTTTTTCTCCTTGTTTGTTTGTAAAGGCGAACCCGATTGTTGTTTGTTGTTTGTTTTTTTTCATTTTACTTAAAAAAAAAAAACCTTTTATTGAAATATTTTAAAAATTTTATCAAAAAAAAAATTTGTTTTGTATTATCATTTATCATTTACTCACGTGATACGGTTAAATTGTTGTTTTTATGTTGTTGTTTGTTTGTACATCACCTCACGTCCTCATATATATAAAAAAAAAATAATAATTTAATAAAAAAAATCGGAAATGGAAAAATGGAACAATAAAAAATTTTTTTTTTGTTTAAATAAACCATGCCGAACATTTTGTTTTCTTTAGAGTAAATTTTCGGGGGGGGGGGTGAGGGGGTGGTGGTGGTTTATAAATACAAGTAGTATTTTCACTCCAGTAAAATAATTTTCAAAAAAAAAAATCAATTTACCAATTACGTCACGGTTTAACCGTGTAAAAATCAGCCAAGTTTTTTTCATATTTTTTTATTTATTAATTTAAAAAAAAAAAAACAAGTTTAAGGTACAAAAGGTCAAAATATCACCACCACCGGGCAACGGTTTCACTTATCAACGTAAATGTGAGGTTTTTTTTATTAACAAAAACTAAATTTCATAGAATAAAAAAACCCGAATCAATTTTTTTTCTTCATTAAAAATTTTCTACGGTTCAAAAAAATTTTGAATTTCAATTAATGCTCCCTCCCCCCGTTATTTATTTATTTATTTTTTTTTTTTACAAACATAAAATAAAAATTAGACACGAGAAAACATTTTTTTTATTTTATTTTATGGGGAGCAGGGGGACGGCAGCGGGATTTAAGAGAAAGAAAAAATTAAAATTTATTTTTTACTCGTTTTCTTTTCCCTTTAAAAAAAAAAAAAAAAAAAAATTATTAACAATTAATAAATAAATAAATGTAAATCGAATTGGAATGGGGGAAGAGGAGGGGGAAAGGAGGGAAACGTGTCAGCAGCTTAAAAATTTTTTAATAATTAAATTATAACCACGTTCGAATGTTTTAATGAAAATTAATCCGATTCAAAAATTTTTATAAAAATTTCTTCGTTTGTACATTTTACGTACAAACAACAAAACAAACGAATTAATAATTTTCTTTTTTTTGGACTGTAATAATAATAATAAAATAATGATAATAATAATAATAATAATAATAATAATAATAATAATAATGATAATCGAAAAGAGAAAAACAAAAAGGTGTTAAAAACTTTGATCGAAAAAAAAACAAACGTAAGTAATTTAATTAAAAAAAAAAAAACCAAAACCTTTTTTTTCCCATAAAAAAAAAAAAAACGATCGTAAAATTTAAAACCATAAAATTTTTTAACCTTCTCATTTTCTTCTTCTTCTCCTTATTCTTCTTCCTTTTTTAATTTTACTTCCTTTTCCAAAAAAAAAAAAAAAACAAAAAAAAACAAAAACAAACAAACAAACAAACGAAAGAAGGAAAAAAAAAAAAAATTTAATCCCAATTAAATATTTCAAACTCGTTACATATATCTTAAAAATGTTAAGAAGAGTGGATTTTTGTGTTTTCCCAACCGTAAAACATTTAATCTAGAACCACTTTTTTTTTTTTTTTTAAATCATTATTTCGGTTTTTTTTTTTTAAATATTATTATTATTATTATTATTATTATTATTATTATTATTATTTCCTCCTTTTTAAATAAACTCCCCCGTATCACTTCACACACCCCCCCCTCAATCCTTCTTCTACCCTTTTCATCATCCCCAAAAAAATTCATTCAATCTTTTAACGTTCAGATTTTTATTTTCGTATGACGTCATCATTTTAAAAATTATTAATTACTTGATTCCTATTATTATTATTATTAATACATTAACCGTGAAAAACAAAAAAAAAAAAAAAACTAAAACTTCCTTATGTTTTTTTTTGCACGTTTAAAAACGATTAATAATTAATAATAATAATAATAATATGAAGTGGGGAGGGGAGAAAAATAAGTAAATTGATAAATAAATAAATAAATAAAATTAATGATGGCGGATGATGTAGCCACGTACGAAATTTTTTTTTTTTTTATTCAAGACCAAACGTAATTTATTTTATTTTTATTTATTTATTTATTTTCTTTATTACCATCATCATCATCATCATCGTCATCATCATCAACATCGTCATCATCATCATCATCATATTAATAATTACCATTTATTTATTTATTTTTATTTTTTAAATTATAATAATAATAATTTTTTTTATAACCGCAAAAGGACGAAAATATAAATTTAAGTTTTAAAATTATTATTATTATTATTATTATTATTATTATTATTTATTTGATCGTCACGTTTAATAAATAAAAACGTGAAAAAGTTTTAAATGTTAAATTTTTTATGCTCGAATAACTTTAACAAAAAAAAAATATATATATATATATAGTTTTTTTTTTAATAAAATGTTAAAATTTTATGCGGCGGAGGCGGCGGCGATAACGATGACGGTTTTTCAAGGGGGTTGGCAAAGTTGGGGAGGAGGAAAAGGAGGAGGAGAACAGAGGAGGAGAAAAAAACCAGAGAGGAGTGTGTGTGTGTGTGTGTCCGTTTGAAAATGTATATACGGGATTGGATTCTTATTACGGATCCTGCGCAAATTTCAAATAATCCTGGAGAAAAGGGGGGAATTTTGACTTTTTTTACGAGGGGGGAAAGGGAAGAAGGGGCAGACGAAACGATTTATTGATTTCATATTTTTAAAAATAAAATGAACAACAAAAAATAAAATTAAAATTTTTTTTTTTTATTTGATATAATTTAAATTATCCATATAAATAATTTATTTATTTGTTTAAACAAAAAAAAAAACTCGTTGAAAGATATTATTATTATTATTATCATTATCATTTTTCTGTTAAATTAATAACAAAAAAAAAATTTATTGCAATCAGATACATATATTTTTTTTTCAAAATAAAAAAATAAATAAATAGTAAATAATATAGTTTTTTTTTTTTTTGAAACAACATCCGTTATATCGGTGTGAGTAAACGTGGCAGCAACCTATCACGAATTTTTTTTTTTTTTTAAATGGGGGATTTCAATGGTATAAATTTTTTTTTTTTTGTATCCTATAAAAAAATAAATAATTTACGTCGCATTAAAAAAAACGTTATAAATTTTTTTTAAACATCCGATTATTCCTTTATTATTATTATTATTATTTTTATATCTAAACGTTATTTTTAAAAAGTGCGCGTTTTCCCTCAACCCCCCTTCCAATAGTCGTTATACAAATTTTAAAAAAAAATGAGAGAGACAGAATAAAAACTTTCTCCTATTTTTTTTTTTTTTACTTATTAATTTAAATTTATTTTTAAAAAAACTTTCGTTTTTCTATTTGTTTACAATCATCATTATTATCATTAATTATTATTATTATTTTTTTTTTTTTTTCAGGCTGCACCAAAGTTTATACCAAAAGTTCACATTTGAAAGCTCATCAGAGAATACACACGGGTAAGTTAATTAATTATTTATTTATTTATTTATTATTGAAATAAAATGGAGAGAAAAAAGCGCCAAAAAAAAATTCAAATTTAAAATTCGTTAAAAGATCAACCTACTAAAATTTATTATTATTATTTTTTTTTACGACGACATTCGTAAATTTTTTCTTTTTTTTTGGGGGGGGGGCGAAAGGAAGTTTTATTAAATCGTACGAAAATATGATTCTTGCTGCGTTTTTGTGACCTAAATTTTTTTTTTTTTATTTCTCGGTTCCATAGAGTAATAAAATTTCTTTTTTTTTTTTTTTATAATCTCGAGTCTATTGTTCGTTTAAAAACACGCTGTGAGCAATTAAATTTTAAGAATTTTTTTTTTTTTTTTATAGCAAAAACATTTTAACATCATCAAATCGATTGGTCGGAATATTTAATGTCCTACTAACGCATAAATACTCCCCCCACCCCCCGTCTCCTTCTCCCCAATTTGAAAAAAATTTTTTTTCGTAAGCTACAACTTGACCTTTTCCTTCTCTTTCCCTCCTTTTCATTTTTCTCTCGGAAAAAAAATTAAACGAAAAAAGAATATTAAATTTTTTCCCGCCAAAATTTAAAATATTTTAAACAACGATAACATCCGTTTCCGTTTTTTTCCCTCTTTCTTTCCTATTTCTGTGCGTTATTTTTATCGATATTTTTTTTTTTTTTTATTGAAATTAATAAAAAATAATTGCGCACCTGTTGAAGAAGTTTTTATTATTATTATTTTCGTACCTGAAACGTCGTCGATGTCGACGTCACCGTCGTCGTCGTTCGACGACGACTCGTTTAACCACTTTCTATTTCCGCAACGTGACTTTATCCGTTTTAAAGTTATAATTTAACGGAAGTTAAATTTTATTTTTTTTCTTTTTTTTAACGACCGCCTAAAATTCAAAGACATGAACGAATTGTTTAAAAAAAAAAAAGTTTCAGTAAAATTAAAATGTCGTGTAATTATACTTTATTTATTTATTTATTAAAATAAGTTAATAATCGAGAGAAAGTAATTTTTTTATAGTTTTTAAATAGAAAATCCGTTGTTTATTTTATTTATGAAAACGATTTTTTTTTTAAATTACTGTAATAGATTTTAACTCGCGTTCTATTAAGACCCTAAATGATAGGAGCCCCCTCCTCTTACACCCCCCCTCGAAAAAAAAATCATTTTGCGATTAATTAATTAATTACCGTAAACGATATACCGGTAATATAAATAAATGGGGGTTTTTTAATTTATAATTATTTAATTTCCTTTTGACCTGATTTTTTTAATATCCGAACATGATATTATTATTATTATGGTTTCGCTTTCAATCGCGATGGGTTTTGAAACATTTTCTTCAGAAATACGCTCGATTAATGAATTTTAAGTTTTGTTTTCATAACCTAATAATGTAAATAACGCAGCATCCATTCTTATCGTTCATCTTTTTGATCTCATCTTATTTTTGATAACTGGGCACTAATGACCAACATTTGCAGTGTAATTAGAATCGGGAGGAATGAGAATAACAAACAAATTTCCTCGTTGAACAATCACAACAACAACAAAAACAACGGATAGACACGATGAGGAAGAAAAATTGAAAATTATTTACTCTAACAAATCTATCATTATTATTATTATTATTATTATTTAGCACGAACAATTAAGTAAACCTTAAACTATTTATAATAAACTCAAAAAAATTTAAAAAAAAAAAAATTGTGCAATATTTTATAAAAATATGTCGACGAACATAAAATTTTTATTTTTTAAGTTCAACGACGTTTTTGCTACGAGTAAAAATTATAAAATGAACTTTTTTCCCTTTATAATCGTATGTACGTGAAACGTCTTTTAAAAGTTTTTTATTACTCGCACAAAATTTTCTTTTGTCAAATTAAACCGTTAAAAATCCCAAACGAATATGTATTTAAATTAAAGGTAAAAATCAATACGCAATTTATTATTATCGTCATTATTATCATTATTATTATCGTAATATTATTTCCTTTCTTTCTTACTAAGATAGATATTTATAAAAATAAAAAAATTATTTATTTATTTAATAAATTCATTCGCCATTTTTTTTTGTTAAATTATTCATTTCAGGATTATTAATATGTGAGAGTTTTCAAATTTTTTTTTTTTTTTTTTTCGTAAACGTGTTTTAAGTGACATTTTACGATTAGGTTTATTATTATTATTATTATTAATAAAAACATAAAAACGTGACATGATTTTTTTTTTTCTTATCGTCGTAATATTCATTTCGAATCAGGAGAATCGAATGGTAATAAAAATAAAAATTATGTTTTTTTTTTTTTTAAATATGTCAAACTATGTAAGTTTCGATCATGATGAGAAGAATGACGTGACTTAGCAATGTGAGTGACGTCATTTTAAAAAAAAAAAATTTTTTTTTCGTCGGTCGCGAAAGGAAAGCGCGAGAGAAAATTTCCAGGGTTGAAATAAGTACTTTCTGATAAGCTATTGATTAAGGAAATTTTTTCAAGGACAAATCCTCGTAAGTAAGAGAGAGAGAGAGAATTCCGTTAAAAAAATTCATTGATTGATTGATTTATTGACGTCATCGTAAAATTTGGAAAATTTTTTTTGTAACGTTACGAAGCATCATCATCGTCATCGCTACTCGAGTAATAAAAAAAGTAAAAGGGGGAAAAAAATTAAAATTACTCGCGTGAATTGTCGTCTGCTGGAAAATTTAAAAAAAATTCAACGTTAATAATAATAATAATAATAATATTTTTTTGTTTACTTAATAAAAAAACGCTTTCGGAGGGTGGTTTGCTTTTAATTTTATTTTTTACTTACGTAATAAAAAATTAAGTTATTAATAACTCGATGGGAAAATTTACGACTGATAATGATAATGATGATAATAATAATAATAATAATAATTATTATTATTATTGCATTTAAAAAAAAAATAAAAAATTTTTCTTTTCAGCTTTCGAGGGTTGGATTTAAAAAAAATTTTTTTTTGCTTACGTAATAAAAAATTAAGTAATTAATAACTCGATGGGAAAATTTACGACTGGTAATAATAATGATAATAATAATTGCATTTTAAAAAAAATAAAAAATTTTTTATTTACTTCATCTTAACATTAAAATGATAAAAAATGAGTAAAAAAAAAAAGAAGAAAAATTCCAGGTGAATAAGTCAAGAGAAAAACACTGGAATTATCATTATCATTTTATTTTATTTTCTCATGACATTATGCTAATTAAAAATTAAACTCTCAAACAAAATCAGAAACGAACAACGTAAACAAAAAAAAAAAAAACGAAAGTTTTTCAATTTTTAAAAGTTTGAAAAAAATATGAATGAAGAGAGAGAGAGAGAGGGATAGGTAGAGAGGGGAATGAAAGAGAGAGAGAAATGGGTGGAGAGGGGAATGAGAAAAAGAGAGAGATAGGTGTAAATTAATAACCTGAAAAAAAAAAAAAAACATTGAAACTCAAAACTTTTCCTCCTGGAAATATTAAAAAAAAAAAAAAATTTATTATTAAATTTATTATTATTATTATTATTTAGCAGACGAAAAAAAAAAAAAAAAAATTAACCTCGTGAAAATTTTCATCACAAATTGATTCGAATTAATAATTAAGGTCAAAAAATAAAATAAAAGTTGTCCAACGAGTTATTATCATTATTATCATTATCATTATTATCATTATTATTATTATTATTATTTGTTAACCATCGACAATAATCCAGTTGTCGATGGGTGATTGTGGAGACGTTAGGTCGGTCGAAATAATTGTGGCGCAAGGTTTTTTTTTTTTTTTTTTTTATTAATCGATTTGCCAAAAGACTTTTTAAGGTCGTGACAAAAAAAAAAAAAAAACTATTTCACGGGGAATAAGAAAAAAAAAAAATTCTGAACAAAAAATATATATTCTGAACAACAACAAATATTAATAAAAAAAAAAAAAAAAAAAGTTACTACCTACTAAAAGATCCCCTTGACTTTTAAAACCCATTTTTTTTTTTTCCGGTATATACAAAAACATTTTTTTTTTTTTTTTAATTCAAAACCCCTTTTTTTTAACGGTTTATTAAACCCCCCGAGTAGTAGTAGTCCCAACTTGGAAAAAAAAAAAAAAAAAAAACGTTTTTTTACCCTTGTTTTTATTTTTTAATTAAAAAAAAAAAAGGAGGATGAAATTTCGGGAAAAAAAACCTTTTAAATTTTTTTTTGGATTGCCAAAGGACACAAAATTTTTTTTACAATGATTCCTTTTTAAAGGCTACGCAAGGTTTTGTTCTATGATGATAATAATAATAATATTAAAATGTCAAACGCGGCGTAAAAAAAATTTTCATCACCCACATTCGTAAATAAATCAAATAAAAAATTTTACATTTGCCTTATAATTAAATTTTTTTTTTCTACTCTAAAGTCACGATTATATTAAATTTTTATTAAGCAAAAAAAACGCAAATTATCATTATTATTATTATTATTATTATTATTATTATTATTATATTTGTAAATTCAGGCATTGGATAAATGCGGAAAACGACGCGAAAATTCCGCATTTAACTTCACCGCCATTTAAAAAAAGAAAAAAAAAAAAAAAACAAGTACGAAATGATAAATTTATAATTCGATCGAATTATTATTATTATTATCATTATTATCATTATCATTAATAAATTTATCGATTGGAATTTGTATCGATCGATCGCATTAAGGAAAAAAAAAATTTTTTTTATTCTTGCTAAATTTTAATGATGGAGAACGAATGATGGTTTTTTAATTTATTTTTAAAATTTTTTTTTTGACGCTTTACGCACGTACACGCACACACACACGCACAAACACACGCACAAATCTGCGTTTCGTGTGTAAATCGAAAACACATGATGAGATTCTGTCATCGTTCAAGTGGAAGGTCGGTCAATTTT
This sequence comes from Pediculus humanus corporis, assembly GCF_000006295.1. NCBI lineage: Eukaryota > Metazoa > Arthropoda > Insecta > Psocodea > Pediculidae > Pediculus > Pediculus humanus. The sequence goes on from NW_002987825.1 coordinate 73,028, forward strand.
CAATAGATTCAAAAATTTAAAAAAAAAGGTACTCGAACGAAAACCCAAGCATTAATAATAATAATAAAACGTAAATGATTCATCGAACAAACAAACATTCGAGAACACAACGTTTGTTTTTAAATAACAAACGGAAAAAAAAAATGAACGAAAATGACAAACAAACATCGTGGAAGTTTTTTTTTTCAGGAATTTTTAATGACAGCAAAAAATTTTTTTTTTAAGCTTAAAAGAACAAAAAAATTGTAACGTAGTATCATAAAATTAAAATTAATTTTTTTTTTTTTCGATATGTTGGTAACCTTGATAAAAGCGCATTACACCATTTTACTATATATATATATTAATTTTTTGTAGCTTTCACTTTTTACTTACACAATAAATAATTATAATTGTTGTTCGTTTTTTTTTTCTTCTAACGATCCGTAAGTTTGAAGCGGGGGTGGGAGGGGGAAGGGAGAATAGGTTAAAAAATCAAACGTGGAAATAGATTTAAGATTTTTTTAAATAAAATTTTTTTTTTCGACAGACATTTGCAAAAAAAACCACCCACGCTTGTTGTTAAGGTCAACGACGACGACGACGACGACGACTTAATTAATTTTAATTTAATCATATTTTTATATATAATTAACATGCGCGCACGTGTTCAACTTATAATAAAAAAAAAAAAATTTTCCGTTTGACTTGAGGTAAAACGTCATTGTCGTTTCGATTTCGAACGTTTTCCATCTTTTTTTTTTGTTCCATGGAATGAATTCCAGTTCCAGTTTGAAAAGGAAATGGAATAAAATATAAAAGAAAACAATTAAATATAAAATGTTTTGTATACGTTGTCGTCGTCGACATTATTACACAAAAAAAAAAAAAAAACGTGATGTGCCTAAAATTTTCCTTTCCGCTATTTCTCTCTTTCTTTGAACAATTAATCCAAATCACAAGTGTGTTACCCTATACCATTTTAAAAACCAATCTATCTCTCTCTCTCTCTCTCTCTCTCTCTTTATATTCATATTTCTTGATACTTCTGTTGAAAAATAATATAAAGAAACTTACAATGTGTCAACACCATGTTAAATGAGGGTCATTTATTATTGTTAAGGTGGTTCTTTAAACTCGAGTTCAACGGTTTTTTTCTTTTTCTTCTATTTAATAGCAAGGAATATATATGAACAACCGAGTAAGAAAAAGAGAGTGAGATAGAAAATATATATAAAGGGTGTTGTGGTTGTTGGTGTTGCGACTAGAGAGGAGAAGAAAGAAGAAGAGGTTAAAGGAAAAAAAAAGTTTTTTTTTTTTTATCACCTGAGGCTGATGAACGTTTTTGTTGTTTTTGTTGTTGTTGTTGTTGGTGGTGGTGGTGGTAGTGGTGGTGATGTAGTCTGTCAATAGTTGGCTGACTCAGTGTTTGTTTTCGACTTGAAAATTGAGAACTCTAATATTGAGAACCTCAAGTCTATGATATGTTTACATATGAGAGGGTCATTCCCATCGGTATCCTTCCTTTCTTTCTCTCTCTCTCACTATTTTACTTTCTCACTTTAAATTTATTGTTTGCATTTCAAATGTCTCCCCACTAGTCTTAAAAACTCTTAAATTTTTCTTCTTCTTCTTATCCTTTTTTTTTTTTTTTTTAGTAATGTTTAATACATGAATGAAATTTTCTTGTTTGTAAAAAAAAATTTATTATTATTATCATTATTATTATTATTAAATTGTTTTCTGTCTGTGACTCTTATTGGACATTTTCTGTACTCTTCTGTGTGATTATAATATTTAATTTCTTAGACCCTCCTTCATAAACTTGAATGAAACGCATTTCATTGAAATAAGAGAAAATTTCGGACAAGAACGGTTTTCATATCGTACCATTATTCGATTCTTATAAGGGGGCTATAATTAATTATTTATTATTATTATTATTATTATTATTATTATTATTATTATTATTATTATTATTATTATTATTATTATTATTATTATTATTATTCTACCATATAGGAGAATAGATTTTATGGTTTAAACTAGACTTTTTACCTGAGATTTTTATGTGTTTTTAAAAACAATTCGTGGGGGGTTGTTTTTGACAAAACCTTTTAGTGTGGGTGCGTGTGCGTGTGGACACACAATGGCGGACACACCATACATCTTATCATCATGTGTCGGATCAGAATCTCTCTCTCTCTCTCTCTCTCTCTCTCTCTCTCTCGTTAATCATTTTGCAATTTAAAAATATTTCATTGTCTCTCACAGAAATCGTGTTATCAAATCATTTTGTGATTTTTTAAAAATTACATTAATTGTCGTTTGTATTGCGTAAAAAAAAAAAAATTCATTTAAGTAAATCCCCGGGTGATTAGTCTGAGATTAACTCCCGAAGATCCCTTTTTAATTTTCTTTTTTTTTGCACCATCAACCGGATTTTTTCTATTAAAAATAGATGGATAGTCTTATCACACGCTGTGTTATACGGATTCGGCTACCTGAAAAATCTCAAATTTTGACTTCGAGGTGTATTGGCTCCCCTTCCCGTCTCCCGTGTTGTTGTTTTCGTACGCGCGCGTTACGTTATCATTATCTCATTTTAAAAAGTCGTGGATTTCTAACGAGATTAAAAAGGAATAGAACGAATGCGTGGGCGTAAGTTGGAAGCGTTTATAACAGCAAAAAAAAAATAAGTGTTAAACCGTATAATGATCATCATTATCATCATCAAGTTTGTGACGATAATTAGAATTTGAACGTACATAAATAAAATAATAAAATGTTTTTTTTTCGTTGCCATTTTGTAACAAATTAAGGAACGAACGGGAAAAAAAATTTTTTTTTTTTTTTTTATTTAACGATTCTTAAACCAACGACTTCCTGTTATCCTTCAAATTATAAATATTTAAGTTCGTCACGAAAGTTAGGAAATCATTTTTTTTTTAGAAAAATTTTAGAAAAATCAGGTTTTTTTTTTGTCAAACGCTTTTCATGTCAAAAATCAAAAAAAAAAAAAAAAGAAAAAAAAATTTTTAATTAAATTTTGCGCAATTTAAAAAAAAACCGACGAGTTTTCACGATAATGACACACGAAAGGTTTTTTTTTTAAATAACCGTTACTATTATTATTATTATTAGTTTCATAACGTTAAACGATTGCATCGACTTGACCATAATGATAATAATTTTTTTAAAAAATAATATTCGAATAGACCCCCCATCGTGTCAAAAGGTTAAAAATATTAAAATTTTTTTTTTTTTAATATCGTGTTCACGTTTTTTTTAACCGCGATTGTTTTTTTCGTTTTGTTTTGTTCGCACCTGACGCGCGTTTTTCGTTTGTTTGTTTGTTTGTAAAGAGGGAAAAGTTTTAAATTTGTTTTCGTATTAAAAATTTTTCCCTCCTCCTACTCCTCCCCAAAAAAAAAAAATTAATTCGTACATGAAATTTTTCTTTATTGTAGGAAAAATAAAAGGAAAAAATTATTTGTCGTGGTTTTAACTTTTTCCTTCTCGTTCCCGACGTTAAAAAAATTCTGCCATTAATAAAATAAAATGGGGAGGAGGGGGAAATATTGATAATGATGATGATAAAATCATTTTTAAAAAAAAATTTTTTTGAAACACGATATTTTCGCTTAAAATCAACTTCCTGACACGAAAAAAAAAAAAAAAATCATTTTTTTCATTGGATATATATTCTTTGAGAAATGATACATTTTATAAAAGAGGGATGAAAACTAAAAGAGAGAGAGAGAGAGAGAGAGAGATGTTTAAGTTAAACAACATTAATGAATATATATTTAAAAAAAAAAAAAAACTGAATGAGAATAAACATGACACCCTTCTTCCTCTTTTTTTTTCTTTTTTCCCCTTCTTCATTTTGACTTGAGGTTGACTTTTTTTTTTTTTTATTTGGGGTTAAAAATGTAAAATTAATTTTATTTTATAGTCTGGTTAATTGCTTTTCGATGACGCGTGGCGGCAGATTTGTCTGCTTACCCGTTTTTTTTAAAATAAATGATGGGGGTTAAAGAACATTAGAGTTTTTATTTTTATTTTTTTTGAATTCGGATTTCATTTATTTAATATTTTTTTTTTAATAAAAATGATTTTTTTTTTTTTTATAACAAACGCCATATTTAACGTGTCAGCAACTAAATTTTTTTTGTCTGAAAAAATGTCGGCCATTTTGAAAAAATTATAACTAAAGAAAATGTCGTCGTTGACAAACAAGGTAAAAAAAAAAATCTCGTCGTCTCGATTAATTCAATTCATTTTATTTATTCTCTCTACTATGGAATTCATAATAATAATATTTAAAAACAAACAGACAAACAACAAACAAACAAACAAACATTTTGTAATAATTAATAATTTCATAACATAAATAAATATAATAAAAAAAAAAACGTTAATAATTTCGAAATTTAATATAAAAAAAAAAAATGTTCCTACGTCATTCGATTCATTCATTCATTCATTCATTCATAAATTTTTTCGTTTTGATTTTGTTACTCGTCGGTCATTTCATCTCCCGTTTTATCATCATCATCATTATCATTCGTTTATAAAAAAAAAAAGAAACATAACAAAACATTGTTTAAAAAAAAAAGAAAGAACACGAACCGGTTGTCCTTGTCTTAAAGCACCATGTTAAGATACTTTTGCAACATGTCAATCAGATGATGCAAATCGAGAAAATAATAAGATAAATAATTGTAGGCGAACGAATAACTCGTTTCCATTTCGATTTATCGAAAATCGAATAATACGATTTGAATGTTTTTTTTTTTTCGTCTCTCATCGATATATCGAAAGTTAAGATACGAATTACACGACGACGAAATTAATCGTAAAAAAATTTTTTTCTTTGACCCTTTTTCCCTTCCTTCTTCTTCAATTTAATTTTTATCTTTTTGACATTTTAAAAAAAAAATTTTTTTCATCCCTTACAACAAACAACAACCCCTTAACAACAACAACAACAACAACAACGACAAACACGTTTCAAATTTGACTTTTTCCTTTTTTTTTTTTTATAACTATTCAAAACTTTATAATTTTATTCGTTTGTTTAAATTTTTTTTATTATTAATTTTCAATAATTCAAACGACCAACAACAAACGACAAACATATAACAACAAACACGTGATATTTTTTTATTTTTTATTTTTAAATCGCAGATGTTTTTTTTTTTTTGAAGGTGATCCACCTTTGTTGCGTATTTTTTTTTTTACCAAAAATTATTTTTTATTACATTTGACACGAAGTGTTAAAGGGAGCGGGGAGGAGGGAGGGAGGGAGGTAAGGAAGAAGATGACCGAAGGCAACCGAAAATAACCGAAATTATCCACGGACGTTTCACAAAAAAAAAAAATTAATTTATTATTTAATTTTTTTTTTTTTGGTAATATTTAAAATTTTATTTATTTATTTATTTTTTAAAATATTAATAATTACGTAATAAAATCGAAACGAAATTTTTTTTAATAGCTTTTATTTATTACCCCGATTATTATTATTATTACAATTTATTTAATATTATCGATGATGACCTTTTTGACCTTTTTATTTATTTATTTTAAAAAGAATAACCTTTTCTTCGACGTACGACGACGACTACTACTACTATTAACTTTTTTTTTTTTTATTACAACGACACGAAATATTAATTACCCGTAATATTTATTAATCCCCTCCCTTTCCTCCCTTCATCCCTCTCCCATTTAAAAAGCCGACGCCGCCGCCGCCATTCGTTAAATTTATTATTAATTTTTTTAAAATATGCCGGAAAAAAATAATTTTTTTTTTTTTTTCGCGAGCGCTATAAAATATAGCACGCACATATCATTATTATTATTATTATTATTATTATTATTATTATTATTATTATTATCATTTTCTTACGTAACCTCTACTGCGTCGTTGTCATTTTATTATTATTATTATTATTTATTCATCATCGTTTACTATTTTAAAAGTAGCAAAAAAAAAAAATTTTTTTTTTTTATAATTTATTTCAAACGTTGTATTACGTTTATATTTTTTTTTTACCATAATAATAATAATAATAATAATAATAAATGGCGATCGAGTAAATGACGCGTTAATAATAATAATAATAATGAAATGTTTTAATGGTTGGGATTTTATCTATGAACGTTTTATCCGTGTTATTATTATTATTACTATCATTAAATTTTTAAAACTATTTTTTTTCTATTTTTTCTTATACGGTATCGATAATTATCGATATCGATCGATCGGTAAATATGGCGAATTATATGGAGGAGGGGAGGGGGAATAATATGTGCGAGATGTTGAAAGGTGATATTTAATAATATAATATTAAGTAATAATTATTTATATCGATCGGTTTTAAATTATTAGAAAGGAATTATATATAAACTTTTCATTTTTCCTTTCTAGAATTTTCCATTGGTTTTCCATCGGTTGGAGGGTGCGGGGAGAGATGGGGGGAGAGAGAAATAAAAATTAAAAATAAAATTAAATTAAAAAATAGTTATGGAAATTTTATTCAAAATAAATATAATTTAACTGGTTTTATTTTATAATCTATTAATATTAATAAATTCCAAACGGATGAAAACCTATTCAAGTACCTCAAGGAAATATTCTGCTACCACTACTACCACTGCTACCACTGCTACTACTACCACTACTATTTATAAAAATATATCCCGACTATCGATTACAAAATATTCATTTGAGGAGGTTCGATGAGTGAAAATGCGATTTAAAAATTTTATTTTTAATTTTGCAAGAAAAACTGGAAAATTTCTTTCACTACCCTCTTCTCCCCTTCCCCTTCCCCTTGCTCCCCACATGAAACCTTAAAATTATTATTTTTTAATAAAAAAATTAATTATTAAAGTTATGTTACGGTGTTGAAAGATAATTTATACATATTGTCATTGAAATATATTAATAAATTCTCATTGATTGGTATTTAATTTTAAATAATAATAATAATAATAAATACGTCCTCCATTTTCTTCACCGGTTTTAGTCTAAACAAAAAAATAAATAAATAAATAAATAAAAAAACTCGTTTGGAAAATTTATTCAAGTCAATAATTTTCTTTTATTTTTTTTTTTTTTTTTAACAAATTAAGTTTGAAAATTTTTTTTTTTTTTTCCACCTCCAGGCAGTAAATTTAACGAACGAATGCATGCGTGCATGCACGCCATCCAATCCGAAAACCGCTATTTATCATTATCATCATCATTATCATTATCATTATCATTATCACTAGTCTATAATGCAAATTTTATTCACATTTTTTTTTTTTTTTTGTTTAATTAAATTTGTAAGGGGAAATTTTCACGTGTAAAAAATTGTTTTAAGGACGTTTAAATGCCCGTGGGATAGATACGTCTCGCATAAATAAATAAATAAAGATGAGTGAAAATATTCAGGTTTACTGGATAAAAATAACACCTCGAATACCTTTTTTTTTTTTTTTTGCTTACGTCATTAAAACGAAAAGCGAACGTTTGGCGAATGATAAATGATGTGAAAAGAAAAAAAAATTGCATTCGGAAAATTTTTTCCATTTGATTTTTTTCTTTTAGAGAGATGTGGTGTCCAGTACCATCACCCCCTTCCCGACCTCATCATTGGTTTTAAAAAAAAAATTGAAAATCGTTTCAGGTACGAGATATACTCATATAATATTTATGTAACTCGTCGAACACGAATAAAATTTATACGTAAGGTCCTAAAATTTTTTTTAATTTAAACCAAAGATAGAGAGAGAGAGAAAGAGACACAGAAAAGCACAGAAAGAGAAAGAGAGGCACAGGCAGAAGGGTACAGAGATAGAGATACAGGCACACACACAGAAAAGTACGGAGGGAGAGGGAGAGACACACACTCACAGAAAGTCTCACAGAGAGAGAAACATTAAATTGTGAAAAAAATCGGTTACATTTTTATTTTTCAAATGTTTATAATTAAAAAAAAAAAAATTTCTGGTACGAATTTAAAAATGGCGTCTTAGGTTCACGTTAATTTGTTTTCAAAAAAAAAAATTCGACTCTTTCTTAAAATTTTATATGGGAAATAAAAAAAAAAAAAAAAAATTGATGTTTTAACACGACCAATGTTTAATTAACTTGTCTCGAATGGTATGTAAACACACACATAATAATAATAATAATATTACTATTATTATTATTATTATTATTTAATTTCATTGCCATCGTGTAAAATACGTTGCGTGCAAGTTCCAAAAAAAAACCCAGAAAACCTGGAACTTCAACACTTTTTTTTTTGTGTGTGTGGTATTTTTCGTTTCAATTTCTTTCAACGTATATCTAAATTAAGTTTTTCTAAAAGTAAGAAGAAAAAAACCGGGAAATGACTGCGATTTAAAATAAAATCAATTAAGAGTGGGGGGGAAATAATATTATTATTATTATCATCTCATTTTTTTTGTGGTTTACATTCGTAGAATTAAATAAAAATTAATTTAGATGATAATTTATGGCGAACATCTTAATTTTTACCGACCGGTAGAAAGGCTACGTTTCCGCTTCCTCTCCCGCCTCCCCCCATTCTCTTTCTCTCTCTCTCTCTCTCTCTCTCTCTCTCTCTCTCTCTCTCTCTCTTCATATTATTCGTATTTTACCAGAATGAGAGTACTTTAATAAAATATTTTTTCTGCATTCTGGTGTATGTGACTACCACAACCTAAATATAAATGTTTGAAGGGCTCTCGATTCGAGGTTATCCACATTCTTTTATATTGAATTGAATAGGTTCGGTTGTTTTGTGTCAGGTAGGCTGATCTTGAAAGTGATCATCTAACTTTACCTAATATATATATAAACCATTTTTCAATATCATTTATTATCATTATTATTTATTTATTTATTCCGTTACGTTCCATCTTTTTTTTTTTTAACTTTAGATAAATTATTATTTTTTTCTTTTTTTTTTTAAATCAAGATAATTTTATTCGGAGGGTAAAAAAAAAATGTTAAAATTATTATCATTGTCATTTTTTTTTTAAATGAGGGGGGGAGGTTTAAGGTCCTCCACGACGAAATGATTTTACTGGAAAAATTTTACTAATAAATTCGCAGCAACTAATTAGTTATAAAAACAACAAATAGTTAAAAAAAAAAAAAAAAACTTGTCAATTTGTTACGGGTGAAAAAAATTTCCAGCTGAGTTTTTACGATAGTGGTGGTGGTTGGGGTGGGGGGTAGGGGTAGGAATATCTCGTTGGAGGAATAAGGGAGATGATATAACATTTCACTCCGGGAGTCAAAGACACCCGAATTCTTAGAATTTTTTTTTTTTTTGTGTGTGTAACCGATCATTACGATTCTCACGATTTTTACCCCCCAATTTGCAATTCAGATTCTTTCAACCCTCCCCTCCCCCCCCAAAAAAAAAAAAAAAATTTTTTCCATTTTTTTTTTCGTTTTGTTTGTTTATATATAAAACACATGTTTTTTGGAGAGAAAAAAAAAAAAAAGAAAAAATCTGGCATCGTGACGTCAACCATCATCTTCTTATTTTGGAAATTTTCGCATCATCATCATCATCATCATCATCTTGGTAACTTTTAGCATTCTTGTAAAAAAAAAAAAAAAAAAACTTTTGTCATATGTGGTCAAGTCAATGAAATTATTTCAAGTACCCAAACATTCTCTATCTCTCTCTCTCTTTTTCCCTCTTTTGATTTTTTCTTCTTATGTACATTTCTTTGTTGGAATTTTTTTTTCTTTTCTAATCCCACGTCTAACATCATCATCATCATCATCATCATCGTCATCATCATCGTCAACATTTGATTTTAACACGTTTCTACAATATGTTTTTTTCTTCATTCTTAGAAATTTTCCCTCTCTCTCTCTCTCTCATTCATTTAAAGTAAATTTTTTTTTGTGTGATCTGTTTATTTATTTATTTTAATAAGTAGAAATCTTCTTCTTCTTCTTCTTATTTCATTGATTATGTTCTTTCTCGACAAACAACAAACATTATTATTATTTATTTTAGAAAATAATTTTTTTTTCACTAATCTAATTTTCGTAGTGAATAATAATAATAATAATAATGATAATAATAATAAAACTTGCGGCATAGTTTGTCAGTTGCGAAAAACAAAAATTTTTTTTTCTCACACTCACACAAAACTTGGATTTGCGCAACAAATTTAAAAGTTTTTTTATTTTTTTTTTTCTCATTGTGAGCAATTAATTTAATTAATAATATTTATGTTATTACTCTCTCACTCACTCTCTCTCTCTCTTTCTCACTCTAAATTAATTTACGTGGAAATTTTTTTACCTTGAACCACATTATAATAACTCGATTTATTATGACTAATACGCGAGCGAGCGAAAGAGAGAGAGACCTCGAATTATGTATATATTATTAATTAATAAGTAAGGTAAATGATGTTTTCATCGGGATAATTTTTTTTTGGGGGGGAGGGGGAATGGGGGGTACAAGTAAAATAAGGATACCTACTCAAAAAAATTTCTCTTACACGAATGTTTTATTGTTATTATTGAAGAATAACAAACGTTTATTTATATTTTCCGATAATAGTAATAATAATAATAATAAATCTTTGAGCTTATACTATAATTAACAATAATAATAATAATAATAATATTTTTATTTAAAAAAAAAAAAAAGAAAAATTTTTTTTTATCGTTTTTATCAAAAATCGACGTTTAAAATGATATTTTTTATCGTTCGATAGGAGCACCTTCGGGATTTATTTATTTATTATTATCATTATTATTTTACATATATATATGGGTATATACAGTAAATGAATTATTTAATTTTATAAAGGGAAAAATACGAGTTTTTTTTTTCTTTTTGTAATATTAATTTTATAAACGCAAGAATTTTGACGTGTCTGTTAACTTTTGTAGGGGGCGGAGAATATGTAATTAAATTTAATTGAAATGTACTCACTCGATACTTTTTAATTAAATTATAAGTTTACGATTTCCTACTTTTTTATTATTATTATTATTATTAATTTGTTTTTTTATTTTTCTTATGTTAATTTTCTTTTGTAATTGTTAATGAGTTTTCATTTTTCATACTCTCT
>NW_002987825.1:84701-85689 GCF_000006295.1 Pediculus humanus corporis
AATAAAATTAATGTGAAACGAAAAAAAAAAACGAAAAAAAAAATTTTTTTTGTATTTGATCGTTTCGAAAACGTTTCCATCAATTTTGTACAAAAAAAATATAATGATAATAATAATGATAATAATAATAATAATGATAATAATTCATTCAGGGATAAAAGCATGGGCGAGATAAAAATCATTTATTATTACCATCTATCATAATTATTATAAAATTTTTTTTTCACAATTGTCTCCGTTTCATTTTTTTTTTTCTTATTCGGCCTCACGTCCCCCCGTTGTTTTATCCCTCTCCCTACCTCCCCCCTCAAAAAAAAAAAAACAAAACAAAACAATGGGTATCCCTTTTTTTTTTTTTTTTGATTTCTTTGAATTTATTTTAATACTGTCAAAATCACGGTTTGAAATTATTAGTTAGAAACAAAACTAAAAAAAAAAAAAATCAGTACGTACGACTACGACGACGACAATTATAACCTTTTTAATCATTCATTCATCCATTCATTCATCCTTTCATTCATTCATTCATTCATTCATTCATCGGATTTTTATTTTTTTAATTATTTTACAAAATCGAAATAACGATTTTTATTATAAATTTTTAACTTTTTTCTTTTTAAATATAAACAATAAAAAATTTATTGATGATGATGATAATAATAATGATGATGATGATGATGATGATGCTGATGATGATGATGATGATGATGGCATTACATCATAAATTTTATCATTGCACCGGTCAAAAATGTGTAATAAAATTCAAATTAATATTAAAAAAATTTTTTTTTCGAAATTCGCGCTTTAATTTTTGTTTTGTTGTTGTTGTTGTTGTTTTGTTTAAACAAAAACAATAAATTTTTTGCAAATCATTAAATAAATAAATAAATAATTATTATTTGATTACGTCCGATAAATTTACTACCATTGCGAGCATAAAAAAATGAAAAACCATTTCGACGTCATACAATTTAAAAATTTCCTTTCG
>NW_002987825.1:85709-96583 GCF_000006295.1 Pediculus humanus corporis
ACTGGAAGCATTGGCTTAAATCCAATAAATATGTGATACATGATAATATTAATTGTTTTTGTTTTACGTCACTATAATAAAAAATAATTCGGAAAAAAAAATTTTTGCCGGTTGTTGTTGTTTGTTTTTAATTTATTTCATCGTATGATTTGTTTTAACAAAATGGCGGAAATGAAAACAAAAAAATTCGAGAGTAGTAATTATTAATTAATTTATCATATCGTCGTTTGTTTTTTTTTTAACAACAACAACTTCTCGACAAACAGGGTACAACCGACGATATTTCTCTCGTTATTTAATAAAAAAAATAATAATAATAATATTTATATATTATTATTATATTACATTTTTTTTTAAACTATAATTTTATATATTTCCGGTTTGCACGTGTGTGCGTACGCGTAAAAATAAAAGGTGTAATTTTACATAAATTTTTTTTTTTGCACGTTTGTAAGAGAAAACAAGTGTTTGTCTCGTTTGTTTGTCGGTTGTTTTGTTAACGCGTAAAAATGATAAATAAATCTATCTGTTAATTATTTAAAAATAATTTACAATTTTCCACAAATAAAAAATTATTCAGAGAGAAAAAAAAACAATCGTTCGTGACGACCTACGGCAAACAAAGTTTCCGGAAAAGGAAATATCACATTTTCGTGTTGTTTTATTATAAAAAAAAAAATTCTCATTTCCGATTGTTAATTTTTTCTCTCAAAAATTATTGTAATTTTGTGTTTGCGCTTTTACACCGAACGCAAAGTTTTTCTTTTTCCGTTTTTTTTTCCCAAATTAAATAATAATAATAATAATGTAATATATTTCGCCTCCAGCTAAAAATAAAAGGAGAAACAAGTTTATAAATTCTATTTTTTTTTTTACTTTTCCGTTTTTTAAAACTTACAACCTTGTTTTTGTTTTTGTTTTGCATACAAACACGTATTATGTGAGTTATGAGTTTTTTACCGTCTCTAAGATTTATTTATTTTGTATTGTTACAGGAGAAAAGCCGTACAAATGTCACTGGCCAGAATGCGAATGGAGATTTGCAAGAAGTGACGAATTGACACGTCACTACCGGAAACACACGGGAGCAAAACCGTTTAAATGTTTAGTTTGCGAAAGATCATTTGCAAGATCCGATCATTTAGCTTTACACATGAAAAGGCATCTTCCGAAAAATCCAAAATAATTCATATATGAACCTTTTTTTTGATTACGAAAAACCTTTATAGAAATAAATCAATTTTATTACATCACGGTAATATTATTATTATTATTATTATTATTATATACGTAAAAAGGTACAAGAGAAAAGAAAAAAGTGCCATTATACAAGATCTCGCATTTAAATATTGTGTCATATTTATTCGAGAAAAAAAAAAAACGAAACGGTTGTTAGGATTGAATTTAAAAAAAATAAATTTGATCCCAATCAATCAATCGATGGATCAATGATGAAAACAAACACAAACACAAACGCGTTTGTTTGTGTCGTTGATAATATTCGTGGATTTGTCCTTGAAAAAAAATCTATCAATTAAATATATATTATGTGATTGCATTTCATTATTGGAAAATTTTTTTTTTTTTTGGTAGTTGTTGTATTTAAAATTTTTTTTTTTGTTGTTGAAACAACCGGAAGGTGTGGTGTGGACACAATAAAAACAAGACTTAAAATGGTATATCCAATGGCAAACGTGTCAAAAAAAAAAAAAAAAATTTTGATAACAATAACAACCAAAAAAAAAAATGAAAACATTTGTTTTGTTGAAAACATTTAAATCAACGGTTGCCTTGTCATTAAGCCTTCACTTTTTTTTTCTACTTCAATTCAATTCAAATATGGCGGCATAAATGGATTTAATGTGCCCCCCAACAAAAAAAAGAAAAAAAAACTGGCAATAATGATAATAATAATAAATCAAATCGTGATCTAATTTTTTTTTCTAATTTTTTTTTTTTTTTTAATTCAAAAAGTTCGGATGAGTAATTTTTACCGTTTATTATCATTATCATTATCATTATTATTATTAAAAAGTATATTACGAGTAGTTTTAATTATTACTAACGAATTATTATTATTATTATTTTCTTTTTTTTAAATTAATTTTATACGATTTGTTTAAACAAAAAAAAATTTTAATTATTTTCATTATTATTATTGCTGCTATAATTTTTTTGTGGTTGTTGTTGTTTTAATATTAATAATAATGATTATTATTATTTATTGAAAATCGATCGATTCTCAATAAATCGATCGATAAATTTAATCGATTTTTTTTTTTTTAATTTTTTAAATATCACTTTTTTAAGTTCGAATGTTTTTTTTTATTATTATTATTAAATGCAAAAGGTTAAATTTAGTTAAACTAACTAAATGTCGTAACATTTTTTTTTTGTTTATATTGCAAGTAATTTACAAGGTAAAACTTAAAAATTATTACCGTAATAATAATAATAATAATAATCATGATAATAATAATAATAATTTACAATAAGGTATAACGTTAATTAACTTTTTTTTTTATGATTTTTCGGTTCCATATATATTAATATGAGGGAAAAATCCTTGTTTTATCATTTATTATTATTATTATTATTATTTAAATGAAAATCAGCTTACGTAATTGAATGTGTTGGCCATACTCGAGGAGAGGGAAGGGGGGAGGGGGTTAAAAAAATAAATAATTATTTAGTCGAAAGAATTTGAAAAATTGACTAAAAGTACCAAAAAAAAAAAAAAACTTTCAAGTGCCTGATATTAGTAAATCGTCAATGAAAAATCAATCAATCAATTAATCAATAAATTATATCGATTATTGATTATTATTATTTCTTTTTAAAGTGCCTGAATAATTTTATTTGTGCCATAAAAAAATTAAATTATTATTATTATTATTATTAAGTTCTCACACGAATGCCATATATTTAAGCGGGAAGTCATTTTTTTCCCCCCTTTTTCTTATCAATGATATGCAATTAATCCTCGTGAAAAAAAAAAAAAGTAATCAAGGACTTAAATACACAATGAAACGTAAATGATTAGGAATTACACGTGCACACGCACACGCACACACGCACACGAGAGAGAGAGAGAGAAAAAAAAAGGGGATATTTGTCAACCGTTAAAGTGCCATCAAAATAATATCATAAATGCCATATTTAACTTTTTTTTTTAAAAAATTTATTTTACGTAGGCAAATCTTATTATTATTATTATTATTATTATTATTATTATTATTATTATTATTATTATTATTATTATTTGTGAAAATAGGTATCATTACGTCATTTACATCTTTTTACGTAATGCGTGTCACGTGATTTTTTTATGTAAAAATAAAAAAAAAATGTTGTCACCAAAAATAAGAAAAAAGAATTAAGCAATAAAATATGCGATATTGATCAAAAAAAGAAAATAAAAAAAAGGTCGTCGATTAAAATTCATTTTATGTAAAAAAAAAAAAAAATGTGCGTGTTTGTTTGTTTGTTTGTTTGTTTGTTCGTTCGTTCGTTTGTCGAAATATTAAACAAACAAAACAAAACGAAAATTTTTGTCTCTAATGCACTTTTAAATAATTAAATAAGCTTTTTACTTTACACATATATATATAAATTAATTGTATAAAACTAAAATTTTGTATAAATGCGTCAATTATTAAAAAAAAAAAAAAAAACAATGCGTTATTATTATTATTATCATCATCGTTCAAAGGTTAACGAGAGGAATACGATTCGTGGCGTAATAAAATATTATTATTATTATTATTATTAATGTTTTAATATAAACTCGTGGATCTATTTGCGTCGTCTTTTTTATTTTTTATATTTTTTTATTTTTTAAATCATCACATTTAATTTGTATTTTTAACAAATTTATGTATAAATAATAATAAGGATGATGATGATGATGATGATGATGATAATAATAATTAAAAATGTATAAAAAAAAATTTTATGTATGATTTTCACAAGTTTTTTTTTTTTTATTAACGTGTATACATCGTGTAAAAGTATGAGAAAGGAAAAAAAACGTGAATGTGAGTGCCATTAAATTGCCATTTTTATTATTATTATTATTTTTTTTTATAATTATTATTATTATTATTATTATTATTACTTACACGGTATTTGCGAGATAAAAGAAAGGATAGAAAAAGTGGCAAATATTTAACAATAATTGTAATAAATTCGTGTCGATAGATAAAAAAAAAAATTGTTTACCAAATTTTATATATAACACAATTTAATTATAATTTTTTATGTATAAATTTTTTACGTAGGCGTAAATAAATAAATAAATAAATTTATGCCTTTTATATACATATATAAATGTAATAATCGAAAATGTTGTTAAAAATTATTAATTAGGGGCCATTCCTTCGTAAATAAATAAATAAAATATATATATTGTCTAGTCCGTAATCACTTGCCACATTCTCATTTTAATTAAATAATAATAATAATATCATTATTAATTTTCTATACGTCATTTATATATATATATAGTTATGCAAATGTTGCATGATATTTACACCCGTGAAAAAACTATTATTATTATTATTATTATTATTATTATTACGTATGTAAAAATTGTTTACCCGTTTAAAGTAATGGGTATTTATTATCTACTAATGGATAGTATTCATTAATATTTAAAACTCATAATTATATATATAAATACGAGAAATGAATGCGGCAAGTGCAATAGGACAATTTAAGTCCGAAAGAATAATAATAATTATTATTATTAAGGTAATAATAAATAGTTTTATTGTTTTTATTTTATTAATGTGAGTATTTTTTTTCTATGTTAGGAGTGCCTTAATTAATTAAATAAACAAATGAAGAATTTAAAATAACGAGAATTTAAATAAAAATTATGTAAATATATATATTAATTATTATTATTATTATTATTATTATTATTATTATTATTATTATTATTATTTGTTAATTAAATAATGTATGTAAAAAAAATTATAAAAAAAAAATTTATTTCAACAAATAAATTTTCATGCTAACAAAAAAAAAAAAGTTTATTTTTTTTTATACTGATTATGAAAAAGTTGCTGATTTGACTAATGAAATTTTTTTCCCCCAATAGAACAAAACGTTTGGACGACGCCATTTTTATTTTTTTAAATGGAGTAGTTGGAAATGTAATAGATGGCAAAATAAAATCAACAAAACCTCATTCGAAAAACGATTATATCAAACACACAAAATTTGTGATAAGAAAAAAAAAATATAATAAAAATAAAAACTGACCTTTCTAATCCATGTGCCCACAAAAAAACCATTTTTATTTTCACTCCCTGAAACAAAAATAAAATTTATTGATTATGTTATGAAGACAACGTCAAGTGAGATTATTATTAACAAAAAAAAAAAAAATTTAATTCGACTCATTAACGACAATTTCATATAAATATATATATATATATTGTTTCTTGTGGCAAAAGAACACCATATGACGTCGGCATCATTTTTTATAAATATACAAGTTTTATTATATGATAGAACGCACGCCACGAGTAAATTAAGACATTTTCTTTGATGTTTCCGAATCAAAATATTAAATTATATTCAAAAAAAAAAAAAAAACGTTAATTAATGAGTTTTTTTTCTCTTAATTTGATTTTATCAGTAAGGTAACAACAACAACACTACCTTTTCTATCGATACTCGTCTCTTGATATTTAATACTTATGTAAAAAAAAAAAAAGAGAAAAAAAACATTTTTTTTACCGGAACATAAAATATCCAATGAATTCGACACGATATGAATTATTATTATCATTACTATAATTATACCTCGTGCTCGTAACTCATAATCCACGTTGATTTGTCGAATAATCGTGCGAGGTGTTTTAACTTTTTCATTCAGTTTTTTATTTTCGTTATCCATTTCATCTTAAACTTATTATTATTATTATTTAATCGAATCAAATCGATTTTTTTAATTACGTACACGTTTAAAATTTTTTTTATTAAAAAATAATATTTTCATTAAATACATATAAAGTAACTGGTTTGATAATTAAGTAGGTAGAGTCAAATAAAAAACTGAAATAAAAAAAAAAATCTTAGTTAAATTAATTAATTATTAAGTTGCTGATTTGATTACCCGCAATTAAGTTCTACTTCAGTTAAAATGTCGCCGGTTAATTAATTAGTTATTCACATTTTTAACCTAATTTTATTTTAAGTTATCCGTTGTTGTAGTAGGTTATAGTTGTTAAAGACTTTATTATTATTATTAATTATAAATTTGAAGGGGAAACGTGCCTAATACTGAACAATATTCCTGTATTTTTATATAGAGAGCATACACACATATGACATGAAGGTAAGTAGTATGTAGAATTTTATTTCGGTATGAAATTTTGTTTTAAAATAACATTTGCCTTGGAACTTATTGAAATTTTATGTCTTGCATAATTTATTACAATTACACTTGAACTTTATGACAAAAAGAAAACTTTTCCATCGTAAATAATGGTAAATGCAAAATTGCAGCCCAATAAAACCCTTGCACTACTCGACAAGATGGCGTCCGTACAATTAAATCAAGGTATTTATTTAATCACATATATAGTTAAAATTAATTTTGTGTAATTTGTATTAATTTATCGAGGTAATAATATTATAAATTTTATTTTTATTATTAATGATAATAAAGTTAAACGAATTCAGAACGGTATTGAGACATCTAAACTGGGTGTTACTTGTACCCTATGAGAAAAACATGTATAACAACTATCAACTCCCACAATAATAATAATAATGACTACAAGAACCCGCACATTTGTAACTAATTCATTAATAATAATGATAATAAATAAATAAATAAGAAAGAAAACTTGCACATTTGTCATAAGACAAAATAAATAAAAAGCAATAAAATAAATAGATATAAAGTGTTAGGGTTATGTTGTAAGTGTCCATTCAACAAGTTTTTATAACTTCAATAAGACAAAATAATGAAATGTTTTTTATGTACTTACATGTACCATGCTTTTAACAAGATGTTTCTCCTGCAAATTATAAAATTGATTTAAAACTAAAACTAATCAAATGAAATAGGTTGATGAAGTTGCACTTTCAATTTGTCAATGTAATAATCAAAGTTTGAGAAAATGAAATCAAATTCAAATCCATAACATTTGTATAAACATAATGTAAACAATATTGAATAATACAACAATTGTTTCAATTGTTTTTAATCCTTGTTTGATTAGTTTGCTTAAATTTTATATATGTAATCTTTTGATTAAAAGCAATTTTTATATAATGAACATAAGGGAATGTGATAATGATACATTTTAAATATTTTTTTATTGAGTTGTTAAGGATACAAACAACTTATTTTGAAATGAAAGAAAATAAAAAAGAAATTGTCTTTTAGTTTAAATAAGTGATGCAGTAACAGAATGATGAAAATGAAAAGCATAAATGTGGATGAGTATATGTGTGTGTGTTCATATGATGTGTTTGTATGTGTTTGTATGATGTGTTTGTGTGTGTTTGTATGATGTGTTTGTATGTGTTTGTATGATGTGTTTGTGTGTGTCTGTGTATGTTTGTGAGTGTTTATATGATGTGTTTGTGTGTGTTTGTATGATGTGTTTGTGTGTGTTTGTATGATGTGTTTGTGTGTGTTTGTATGATGTGTTTGTATGATGTGTTTGTGTGTGTCTGTGTATGTTTGTGAGTGTTTGTATGATGTGTTTGTGTGTGTTTGTATGATGTGTTTGTGTGTGAGTGTGCATGAAATGTATTTAACAACCCAGAGGGTAAATAATTTAAAGTGTTTCAAACCACCATGAATTAAATTAAGTGGTTCAATCATTGTTGTTTTTAATATTTTTTTTCTTTTACCTTCATAGCCCAGGGTTGATTATTATAAGTTAAATCCCGACTATGAGGATTACATAATTACAATCATTTGAAAAAGGAAAAGAATACATATATATACATTATTTAACCCCCAGCATTTATGTATTTTTTTTTTTTTTAACTCCATCATTGATTCACACCGCCATCATTTATCTATTTATTTTTTTCACCATCTATAAATTTGTGCAAATAAAAAAAAAGAAAATTTGTTTTATTTATTTTTTTTTTTTTAAACAATCCTGAAAAATTATATTGGTTGATTTTATGTTTCAACGATAATTTTCTTCTATTTTTTTTTTTTTTTTTTTTTTGCATAAATTTTTATTTGGATTTTATTCAGCCTTAGGATTGAAAACTTTTTTTTTTTTTTAAATTATATCGTACGTGATGGCATAAAAAAAAATTTTTTTTTTTTTTTTATAACACATCCGCAACTTCTTCTTCTTATTTACACGATAATTGATTTCCGTTGGTTTTTCATACCTTATACCGACCGTTAATGATAATCAAATGTTCATTTGCCCCAATTCATGAAATAACAAAATGGCCATGTTAAAAGCTTTTTATTTTTCTTACCTTTTTACTTTTTTACTTTTTTTTTTTTTTATTTAAATGCAAGTTTAAGAAATGTATAATTTATTACTTGCCGTGAGAAGTGTTTAAAAGGTGTAGATATTGACTATGATTAGTTTTATTGCCTTTTGGTACCTTAATAATAAAGTACCCGTCGTAAGATGTTATTAAGTAAGTCCACTAAAAACATTTTTTTTTTTTGTAGATATAAACCAATTTTTTTTATGTTACCATACGTAATGATACGAAAATTAACAATTTATCTATTTATTATTATTATTATTATTATTATTATTAGTGAGAGGTATTGAATATCTTTAGGTATCGTCTTAAATAATAAATAAATAAATAAAAAATGGTGGCTGGCTGCCTTGGCCTTTTTATATATATATATATATATTTTTTTTTTTTTTTTTCGTAAATGAAATTTTTTAATTACGGTTATAAAATTAATTTTATTATTATTATTATTATTGTTATTATAATCATTATTATTGTTAAAGTGAGTTTTAGCCATCATTATTTTAATGTTGAACTTGATGACGTAATAACAATTTTTTTTTTTTAATGAAATTTTATTTGCAGGACAGGGTCGAATGTGTTTTGTTATTTAAAAAAAAAAAATCATAATTATTATTATTATATTGTTTTTTCCAATAGATTCATTTAATAAGTTTCCGATAAGGGATTATTAAAAAAGAATAACATGTGTTAAAATAATAATAATAATAATAATAATAATAACCTTTCGTTATAAATATTATGATTATAATTTAAATAAAACTAATCATTGAGTTTTTACATTTAAATAAGTTTACGTAATGGGTGTTAATGAATAAGAAAACGTCAGTTTTTTTTGTTGTTGATATTGAATAAACAATCAATAAATCAATAGATTTTAAAATATAGTTATCAATTCATTATAAAAATTTTAAACAGTAAAAAAAAAGTTTTTATATTAATAATAATAATGATAATAATAATGGTAATGAGTTATGAGTTTATTAAAGACATTTTAATGAATGGCAATCGGTTTTTTTTTTTTTTTTTTTTTTTTTTTTTTTTTTTTACTACAATGGAAAGAAAATAATAGGAAATTTAAAAAAAAAAAAAAAAAATCAATAAGATCGAAGGCGAATCAATAAATGGCAACCGTATTATTACGAGCAATTAAAGCGTAGGAAAAATAATAATGATTATAATAATAATAATGATAATAATAAATAATAAAGGAAAAAAAAAATCAAACAAATAAACAACAGACAAACAAGCCAATGAATTTTTTTTTTTTTTTTATATTCAACAAAACAAATCAAAATTTATTTATTTATTTATATATTTACGATATGAATTAATAATAGTAATAATAATAATAATAACGAAATGAGTTTTCGTTCGGAAGAGTAGGAGGATTAAAATTGAAAGGAATATTTTTGAATAAAATTATTATTATGCGTCGATTAATTGTGATCGGCCCTTACGGATGTTAATTATTTATTTTATATTAAAAAAAAAAAAAAAAAAAAAAAAATTTAATTGGAAAAAAAAAAACAAAAAGTTATCTCGCCAACTTACCCAACTATCCGATTAATTAAAATTTGATCGTTAGCGTGCGTGCGTGCGTGAGTGCGTGAGTGCGGGCGCGTGTGCGTACCTGACGTCTTAATTAAAAAATTGTAATCGATGAATTCGACCTTATTTCTTAATGTGATTTGTTTTTATTTCCATAAGGGCGATTTTAAATTCGCGTAAATGTAATTTTTTTCCATCGATCGATTCATTGATTGATTGATTGAATGAATGATTGATTGATTGATTGATTGACTGAATGAATGAATGAATGAGCGAGCGGGAACGAACGAAGCGTTCAAAAAAAATTCAAGAATTGTTTCTTTTTTAAACTTTGACGGGACCATTTCGTTGTATCATTATCATCGTAATAATGATCATTATTATTATTTATAAAAATAATAATAATAATAATAATAATAATATTGTTATTATTATTACTATTATTTGAATATAAAAAAAGGGAGTTTAATAAATTTACGTAGGTGAATTTTATAAATCGTTACATAAAAAACATTTTAGGTTCATTTTTCTTTTATTTTTTTTATTTTTTTTTTTTTACGTTAATCCTTCCTCCGTAAGCAAGCATTTGCATAATTAACCATTTATTTTATTTTTTTTGAAAAATGGCCGTTTTTTGTTGTTGTTGTTGTTGTTGTTGTGTTGTGGTTGTTGATGTTGAAAAAAACCCACGCAGCATTTTTTGATTTTTTTTTTTTTTTGTAACATATAGGATATCGTGTCGGTGATGATAATGTAAAATAATATTTTTATTAAGTTTTGCTGGAGTGTGTACGTGTGGGGGGAGAGGGAAGAGGGGGTGTGGGGGGGGG
>NW_002987825.1:96603-103082 GCF_000006295.1 Pediculus humanus corporis
TTTATTGTGAAAGAATATATGTGTAAAAAATGAAATGATGATTTAAATGTGTTTGCTCTTGCAACAGTATTTTTTTTTTTTTTTTTTTTTAAATAAAAAAAATGGGAGAACTATAAAATATTATTGTTGTTTAATGGTTCATTAAACGTTTTTCTTTTTTTTTTTTTTTCTTTCAAAAGTTCAAAGTTTAAATATTTGAAATGCGTAAAAAACACAAAACAAAAAAAAAAAAAAAATAAAATTATTGGATTTAAAAAAAAAAAAAAAGTTTTCTAGTTGGAAATAAAAAATAAAAAAAAAAAATAAATCGAACGTGATTTATGATACCCGAAATTTAAAATGACGTTTAAGGCACGCGATTGCAAAATATTTTTTTCCGCTTTCACTCGTAAATTATACATGTTTAATTTTTTTTTTTTTTTTTCCATCTGCTTCCCCGACTCGCGTTTATTTTTTTTTTTTATTTTTATTTTTTCAGGAGGAAAAAAAAAAAAAAAAAAAACATGTTATAATTAAAAGTAGATCGTGTGCGTGTCAAAGGTCGTATGGTTTTTTTTCCTCCCTCTCTCCCCCTTTCTCGCAAATAAGGAAAGAAAATTTGCGATAATTTTTGGCAAGACTAAATTTCGAAATTTAAAAAAAAATTTTATGAAATGAAAGAAAAAAAAAAAAATATGTACATAACCGTTTAAAGATCGTAAAAGGAAAATTATTTAAAATCTCTAACGTATTTTATTTTATTTTTTCAGTTGCGGTTGTTGTTGTCGTCGCGATTGTTGAACGTTATAATATTATTAATCCGTGATAGTGAATTTCCATCTTGGAACTTTGCAGTTGAATAAGCTACAACAACATTTATTCATCCTCAATGGATCATAATGAAATGAGTGTAAACGCACCACAAACTCTTCTAAAAAGGTAAGTGATTGCCAACTTCAAAAAATTATTTTAAGTACGATGAGATAAATTGCCATTACCCATTTAATAATATTGTGTGTCACGCACGTGATTTTATAAAATTTTTAATTAAAATATTAATTTTTGTAAGTAATATTAATAATAATAATAATAGTAATGAATTGAACTTTAAGGTTCGAGGTTAATTGTTATCATTTTAATTTAAAAGTTTTTGTCGGTTGTTGTGATGGGTGATGTGTGTGTGTGCGCGCGCGTGTTTTTTTTTCGCTTTGTAATTGAGGCGAAATGAAAATGGCCGTCTTAAAATGGTGTTTCGGATTAAACTTGATGTAAATTTTTCGGTGATTATATTTATTAACGAAAGAAAAAATGTTGAGGAGCCAAGAGTGCACACACAGGGAGTTAATTCGAATTTCGGGTAGACGACAACCAATTCAACTTGCAGACGCCAAAAAACTTTATGACGATGAGGATTGATTGATTACCCGTGGTTTTGTTAGCGAATGTTTTGGCGGGTTTTTTTTTTCTCAAACGAATGAATGGAAATAAGAAGGAATTTGCGTTTTGCACGGAAGGATAAGAGTTGGTAATTGATGTGAATTGTAGCAAAGAGGAGTAGAAGGACGTACGAATCGATGCGTTAGGGATCTAACAACCTTGCAGGCTTTGCAAACGGAGGGAGGAATGGATGGTTGGCTTTGTATGGGGTAGAAGGAAGAAAAAGAAGGTTCGAAAAATTCTATTCCCCAATGCTTTCAAACGGGATCCGTGTTCTTAAATTGATGTCGTATGAAGGATACTTAACTTACAACCTCCCATTTTGCAAATTACAAACACAAGATAAAAGTTTCACGGTAGCAAAATGTCTCTTGTCTACGTGTCGTGTGTGTGGAATTAAAAGTCATTGAGAAGTGTATGACTGAAACGATAGACTTAATCTTCGCGAACGCTTTCCTGCCTCTCTCTCTCTCTCTCTCTCTCTCTCTTTCAAGCCTCTCCATAAAATGCGTTGAGAGAGAGAGAGAGGTAAAATTGAAAATTTTTCACAGATAGTAGTAAACAGAAAATAAATCATGGCGTTGGATGTTTTGGTTTCATTATGAGATTTTTTTTTTTTAAACAATATCAAAACCTATAAATCAAATTTTTTTTTTTTTTAAATAGAATATACAGAAGCTTTAAACAATGCTGAATTTTTTTACCGCACGCATACGAACGCACACGCACTCACACACACACACACGCGCGGAGGTTTTCTTGAATGAATATTTCAACTAATTTTTGACACAATATGGGTGGTGGTGATGGTGACTTGCACGGATTTAAATGAAAACAAAAGCGGTGGAGAGGGGGGAGGGGTGGAAGAAAAAAAATCACAATAACTCGCATTAAAAAACTTTTGTATCAATTTAAATACGGCACTTCCAATTTTAGATATAAAATATTATTTAAAAAAAAAAAAAAATCCCACAAGTTGACCGATGTCTGTCTGTCTGTCTGTGTTGTGTTGTCTGTTTGTCTGTTTGTCCGCCATTCAAAAAATAAATAAATAAATAATAATAATAACGATGCCAGTTAAAATTAGGCGAGTCGATTACGTAAAAAACGATTATAATTTATCATCGGTTTCGTATTAATTCACCGCCAAAAATCCATAATATTAATAATAATGATAATAATAATAATGGTTTTTTTTTTTTTTTTTACGTCAAAACAAAGAGACGGAAGTGAAACCGATCATTTGCGTCGTCTAATCACCTTTTATAAATTGTTAAGGCGCCAATGGAAGGAGTTGAAATTGTTTTTTTTTTTTTTTTTTTTTTTTTTTTTTTTTAAATTTATATTTCATTTCAACTTCGTTAACGTATTTTTTTTTTTTTTTTGGTACGTCCAAATGGGATTTACGGGTTTTTTTTTTTTGTAACCCCGTGACCAATCCCCCCACCCTCAATTAACCAATGTAATTATTATTATTAATATTATTTTCTTTTTTTTTTTTTTTTGTCTTCTTTTTGATTTTTTTGGCAATATTTGTAATGCTAACCGTATTGGAAATAATGATAATAATAATAATAATAATAATAATAATAATAATAATGCAAAAACCATTGATTACGACAATGCAAAAAAATTTAACCTTAAATAAATTTATTTCGGTCGAAATAAATAAATAAATAAATAAATAAATAAATAATGTTCGAATATTTTTTTTTTTTTTTATTTTCACGTCAGATTATATTTCGGCAATAATTTATGCGTTTTAATTTCGTTTTAATTTCCTTCTGCTTTTTTTTTTTTTTTTTCGAAAACAAAATTAATTGCCCCGAATACATAAATAAATAATATTAAAAAACGAATTTATTTTTTTTTTAAATGATCTGTTAACCGTGAAATTTTTTTTTTGTTTTTTCCCGCCATTTTCCTATTTGGATGGATTATTAAATTTTTCGTTTCGGAGGAAAATTTTGAATTTTTTTTCAAAAGGTTTACAAATAATAAATAATATTTTTAAAAAAATTTCTGGTATTTTATTTGCACGTGAAATCGTTGAGATGACAAAAGAAAACAAAAATTAATAGAAATGCAAATAAATATTTTCTTTTTAAAAAAAAAAATTTTATTTATTTAAAAAAAAAAAAAAATCAAATGTTAAGAAAGGTTATTTATTTATTTTATTTAATACAAAGGTTTTTAAAAAAAAAATTATTATTATTATTATAGTAGGGGGAGAGGGGAGGAAGGGAACCCCCGTACGTAAAATTTATATACAAAATAAATATTTATTTAAAAAAAAAAAAAAATTTTTGCCGGTCACATTTTGAAAAATAATAATAATAATAAAACGAATACTTAGGATTATGGGTCGATTTGATTTCCGGATGATGCTGCGATCGATGGATATAATTATTAAAAAAAAATAAATAAATAAATAACTTAATAAGAAAATTTATTAAGTGAATCATAAACGGTTTAGCAATAGAAAATTTAAGAAAAAAATTCATTTGAGATGGTGTGACTGCTCCCCCCCCCCCGCCCGTAGGTTTTTGTTTGTCGTTGTTTTGTCATGTCGACCCAAAAAAAAAATATTTTTTTTATTTTCGGATGAATTTTGCAACCCTCAATTATCACATACACAAAACATTCGAGTTTTTTTTTTTTTTTTTTTTTTTTAAAATAAACTTTGGCCAATTTAAAAAATTATCAACCAAAGAAAGTCAAACCCGCTATCGGCTATTTAAAAAACTCGCATTCATGCTAATTATATAATTTCTAACGCTATTTATATATATATTTTATAGTTTAAATAAACATTGAAACCTGTTAATCATACATCCTATGATGGAAACCCGTAAACAATTTTAATTTATCTTTATTATTATTATTCTTGGATTTATCTACCGAAAAAAAAAAAAAAAAATTTTTTTTGACGCGAAGGCCACCCATCA
Source organism: Pediculus humanus corporis (assembly GCF_000006295.1). Taxonomy (NCBI): domain Eukaryota; kingdom Metazoa; phylum Arthropoda; class Insecta; order Psocodea; family Pediculidae; genus Pediculus; species Pediculus humanus. Next base: position 100,968 of record NW_002987825.1, read on the forward strand.
TCGATTGCCGAACGACCAAAACGAACAAAAATTTTTTTTTTTTTTTTTTCGGAACACGCGCATCATTTAAAATTTTCACGAAAAAAATTTATAATAATAATCGGACTTTAAACACAATTCTTATATATATATATATTTAGTGTAATTATATGGTAAAATTATCATTAATACGAATTCCATAGAGTAATTACAACAACAACAAACAACTCATCATCGGCAGCGTTTTTGTGTAAAATGATATGATTCTCTAACATGTTATTATAATTAGGTATCCGGAGTATAAAATAAGTGCGACGAAATGGTTGGAAGATGTTAATGAAACGTCATATCACGATAGATCGGTTGATTAATAATTTTTTTTAGGGATGAAACGAGAACGAAAACATCCGTCGGATAATCATAATAATAATAATAATTGTTGTTTTTGTTTTTCAGGATTTGTTTCCCACGATTTCGCCATAATACGGCTAAATATGAATGGGCGAAACGTAAAAGTGTTTGAATCTGCTTGCTGATGATCCGGTCAAAGGGTGAGTGTCTTTATCTAATTTGTACCTAAAACGATTTTAATAATAATAATAATAATTATAACGCACACGCACACGCACACGACTCGTATCATGAAGCCATTTTAAAAAAAAAATTATTCTTTTTTTGTGAGGTTGTATGTCAAAGGCAAACAGCACTCGACTTTATACATATACACAAAGTGCATATTGAAAACCTGGTGGTAAAGAGAGAGAAAGAGAGAGAGAGAGAGAGTGACACCTACAACAAGTTGTAGTCATGTTGCTTAGTCATTGCTAATAAATTAATCGTACCTAACAAACACACACACACACACACACACACACAAAATAATCAACCATCATCATTTTAATACGACAATGTGGCGATAGATTTTCGTTTTTCAATGATGTAACATGGTCGTCCTTAAGTCAGTCGTTTATTTTTTTTTTTTTATTATTTTTTTTCCCTCTCGTCGGCACGAGTCGAAATTGAAAATTGATGATGATGATGATGATAATAACAATAAGTAAAGGGTTATTCATATTTAAAATTCGATTTAAATTTTTTTTTTTTTTTTTTTTTACGAAAAGTAAAAGAATTTCATGTAATTTTGATTTTTTTTTTTTTTTTTTTAAAATTACAAGAAGCCCGGTCGGTTAGTTACACGTCTTTACGAGAAAATTAATAATAATAATATTAATAAAAGTTTTTAAAGCCACGAAAAGTGTCAAAAAAAAAAAAAAACCTGAAATGAGGAAAAAAAAATATAAAAAAAAAATTCGGTTCGTTATAATTACGACAAAATGGTCGTCGCACGTTTTGGTTAAAAATAAATAAACGGGTTTCCTACCCGTGCAGTTTATTACCCAATTATATTCGGGTTTTTTTTTAAAGTATTCCAAAAAATAACAACAACAGGTTGGTTATCCTGTTTTCCAGCTTCCCTTCCAGATTCCCTTCCTCCATTCCGATTCAAATCGATTTTTTTTTTTTATTCAATAATGAAAAAATAATTTCGAAGCGTAATAAAAAATCACGTAATACTCGATCCGCCTTAATTTGATCCCTTTACCGACTAATTATTAATTAATTAATTAATTATTATTATTATTATTATTATTATTATTATTATTATTATTATTATTATTATTATTATTATTATTATTATTACTCGCGTGTAATGTATAGGTGTCTATCTCTCTTTGTTTGCAAAGTGTGGTAAAAAAAAAATTTTTTTTCTTTTTTCTTTTTTTTTTAATTTTCTTTTGTGCTGTTTCATTTAATAGAAGAAAAATTCTCGAATGAGCGAGTGGAATATGAATGAATGAATGAATGAATGACAAAGGGAACAAAATCTTATGAGCGTTATTTACGCACGCATGTGTATGTAATGTGCGTTCGTGCGCGTGCTCGTACAAGTGACACATGATGGGTTATGTCTGTAATGTCGTCGTATTCTTTTATAATTGATCGACCGATTGTCGGTTAAGTAAATTTTCTTTTTTTTTTTTTTTTTTTTTTTTTTTTTTAATTAATTCCAACCCACACAACGAGGGGGCTGTTTTCGTGTCAATAACTACTCTTAAGGATCCATTAATTATTTTC
>NW_002987825.1:103562-109286 GCF_000006295.1 Pediculus humanus corporis
AAAACGTAAAATCAAATTTAATAATTTTTTTTTTTTTTTTGTTTCTCCTCACAGAGGGAAACAAAAGGGGGGGTGGGGAAATGATCATGATTAGAACACGATCACGTGAATATATTACACACACACTTATTTATTTATGTAAGTCAAGTTTTTCTTTTTCTTTTTTAAAACGATAATAAGTAATTACATTTTTGTTTGCGGTTGACCACCGTCACGTTTAAATAAAAAGGCTTGTTTTCGCAATAGGAAAATTATCCCTATTGTTTTTCTCACAATAATTCATTGTCTTGCCAATATTGAGTTTATTAAAAAAAAAAAAAATGAATCGAGAAAATGTCGTGGGGGGGGGTAGGTGGGGAAACGGGGGAAGGAGAAAAAGGAGAAAAAAAGAAACGTAGGTTTGATTTGTGCTTGTCAAAAGAAGGATTTATTTTAAAAATGAGTGATCATCGTTCAATCATTGGTCGGCTATTGAATATATTTAAAATGGTTAATAACTTATCATTGCAAACTCGGTTATAATCAATCAATCAAAGGTTTTCGCTCCTCATCAGGCATCATTTCCATGCCTCGAAGGGTTCTTTCAAATACTCTACAAAAAACAACAAACCTTAATTGATACGAATAATTTGTTTGTTTTTTTAAAAATCGTATTTACTTATGCATTGTTATCTTATTCGACTTATAAACAGAGACGAAGAGTGGTAAAATCTGTTGGATTTCTTTACTTTTTTGTTTTTGTACGAAGGTTTGGTTAGAGTTTCTTAGGTAAAGAGGAAAAAAAGGGGGGAGGAAAATGAGGAAGTTTGGCCGAAAATCGGGGAAAAATTACGTTCAAACTCTTAAACTTTTTTAGAAAAATGTCTCTAGCTTATAACAAACAGTTGGCGCGCTTAAAACCCAAGCAACACGACCACAACAAACAAACAAACAAACAAACAAACGAGAAATAATTCATCCGTGAAAAATTTTATTATTATTATTTGTATTTTATTAACTAACTTCTGAGTAAAAAATAAATAATAATAATAATAATGTGGGCTTTGTATTTATGTTCCAGTACTTGGAAGCTCGAGGTTAATTTTTTCTTTTTTTTAAAATATTCATTCTTCACGTAGACGTCGAATTAATTAATGGCCGACACTTTATTTGTGTGTGTGTGTGTGTGTGTGCGAAGGAGAGAAAACAAAAAAAAAAAAAAAAAAGAAGAAAATTTTTTTTAAAAAAAAAAAAAAAAAAAAAAAAAGAGCAACTTTTATACGGTATAAATCTACGAAAGTGTCAATAATTTAATGGTAGGTGGCAATGAAACGGTCATCCACTCTCTCATGCAGGTTATATTAATACCCCGAAGCCATTTTCTTTTTTTTTCTTTTTTCTCTCTCTCTCTCTCTCTCTCTCTCTCTCTCTCTCTCTCTCTCTCTTCGTACCCTCGGGAAAGAAAAATAATAATAATTTTTTTTATTGGTCTATATAATTTCACAGTGTTAAATAACTAGAAGGCATTCATCATTAAACAATTAATCGATTTGAAAAAAAAGAAAAAGAAAAAGGAAAAAAAAAAACGTTTGCAAACTCGTTTTCCGTTTTCCAAACAAAATGTAAAAAAAAAAAAAATAATAATAATAATAATTACAATAAATAAATAATAATATAAAAAAGGTAATAAATAACGTTGTTGATTGATGCACGCACACGCACACGCACATTTTCGGGTTGTAGTGACAGAAGAAGATGAGAATTGTGTAATATTTTGGTAATCGGGTTTTCGCCTAACGAAAAAAAAAAAAAAAAAAATTAAAAAGCCTTTCAGGAGGAAGTGGTTGTAATCTATTATCAATGACGTAAAGTGAAAAAAAAACTAATTTTTTTGTTTGTTTGTTTGTTTGTTGTTTGTCTCTCGTTGCGTCTTTTAAAACGCTCACGCACATGATTGACAAGTAAAATTATCCATTTTATATTTCATTACGAATTTTTTTACTTCCGAAGTTAATTTAAAAAAAAAAAAAAATATTATTATTAATATTATCGAACTACAAACAACAAATAACAAACGATAATAAACGTAATGTTAAGTTAGCAAAAGTTAAATTGACAACAACAACAACACAAAGGAATAATAATAATTACGATGGAATCAATTAATAATAATAATATAATAATTTAACAACCGTAATTGATTACGGCTTCCATTTTTGTGCTGCCGTCCGCGTTCTTCGTGGGTTTGTTTGATATCTGCAAACGCCTCGTTAGTATCATTATCATTATTATTATTATTATTATTATTATTATCAACATCATCATCATCATCGTAACTATTATTATTATTATTATTTGTTTTTTAATTAGTTTTTGTCGTAAGAGGGAAAACAACCGAGTAAAAAAAAAAAAAATACGCATTAAGAAATAAAATTAAAAAACAAATTAAATTAATATTTTTCGAAAAAAAAAAAAAATTTTTTTTAAAATAAATTTATTAATGGAAACTTGTTTCTCCCCTCACCCTCCCTCTACCCCCTCATCGAGAATAGTCGATACCTGATCAAACAGACGATAAAAGTATTATTATTATTATCATTACTTTTTTCCTTTTGTGAAAAAATGATTAAAATCGTAAAATTTTATAGGTAAAAAAAAAGTTTTTTTTTTTTTTTACGTTTATTGTAGCGTAAAAATAATAATAATAATAATAATAATAATAATAATAATAATAATAATAATAATAATTTTAATAAATTACGATGAGAATTGTGTACGGTACGCACGTACGCACGCACGCACGCACGCACACACGTACGTGTTAATAAAATGAATTATTTAAATATAATTTATTTTAATACGTAAAAGGTTAAATGCAAATTTACTGCAACGGACTAAACCGTAATAATAATAATAATCACAACCAACTGTTGTTATTATTATTATTTATGCGTGAATTCAAATGCGTAAAATTGTAAAGGGGAGAAGGAGTGGCGGGGGAGGAGCAGGAGTAGGAGTAGAAGGAGAAAAAAGAAAACCGACAGAAAACAAAAAAAAAAAAAAAAACGTTTAAAAATTTTATTTTATTTTTTTTTTTGTTTTTTAATTTGTTTGTTGATTCAGTCTGATGATGATGAAAAGGAAGGAAAAAGTTTTAAAACAAAACGGCGTTGAAAACATAATGTGAAAACAATTTTTTCAAAGGAAAAAAACAAAACAAAACAAACAAACAAACATGCAAACAAACAAGCTGGGATTTATTTTTATTTCGTAATAACTTTCCGTACGCGTTTATATCAGTCGTAGAATCGCGAAAGGGAAAATTATCATCGATTCGTTTAAAAATTCACCGCGAGTTTTTTATACAAAAAAAAAAAAAAAAATTAAAATTCAAACGCGTGTGTAGGCGGTATTAATAAAAACAACAACAACAACTAAATGATTAATTACGCGGCCATTTTGTTTGTTGTAAAATAATAATAATAATAATAATAATCAAGGGCAGTTATTGGCGATATATAAGGTCACCTTAAAGCCCTGAATCAAATACTACTGCTACGATTATTATTATTATCATTATTATTTATCGATTGTTTATATCGTTATTAAACAAAGTATATTATTATTATTATTATTGTTGTTGTTTGTATTAATTGTAATGATAGTTTAGTCGTTAAAAAAAAAGAAAAACGACGCAAAAACGACGTGTGTGCATTATGATTTTCAAAATGGCGTCAACACCCTTATTGAAAGTAAAATGCGCACAAATTTAATAATGTGGTCGTATTAATTTGCAAAAGGGGAAAATTTTTCTATGTTATCGTTTCCTTATCATTTCACACGTTTATCACATTTGAAAATAAAAATAAAAAACAAAATGTTATTAATTTTCAAAATGGCATTTTTTTTTTTTTTTTTTTAAGGTATAACGAAACTGACTCGATGGCGACGAAAGGATGTTTTGGAAAAGAAATGCTAAGGTAAACAGGAAACGTGAAATTTTTTTTCTCACAATCTTTAAGGATGCGAAAAGTTATGATGTAAGTCAATTTTTTTTTTTTTATGGGTTGGTAACATAAGTTTTCACGGGCGTTTTTTTTTCTCTCTTTCTCTTTCTTTTTAACATCTAACTTCTTTCACCCTTTTAATAACGTTGCTAGAAAGAGCGAGAAAGAATCGAAAACGAAAAAAAAAAAAAAAAATTTCTCATGAGCATAATAAACAAGAATAACGGAAGTTTGACTTTATGTTTATTTATACAATTTAATAATACATGCACAATTGACATGTTGACTCTTGATTTTTTTTTTTTTTTTTTTTTTGTACAAAAACAAACAAAATTTTGTTTTTTTCATCGTCTCGAGAAATAATAAAAAAAAAAAAAAAAAACCGAAGGAAATGATGATGGTGGTGGTGGTAGCGGAGGTGGTAACATGATGACGGTGGTGGCGTTGGTGGTGTGTGTGTGTGTGTCCGGGATAGAGGTGGACGTGGAAGAAACAAAAATGTTATTATATAAAAAAAGAATAATTTCGAAACAAACGTGTAATTCAACACCGTTCAAATTAAAACGTAAAAATTTATATTTCTTAATTATTGTCATTCTGGAACGTGAAGGGGAGGGAGGAGGGAAGATGAGAGGAGTAGTAGGCAAAAAATGTCTTCTTCTCTCTCATACGTGGGCTTGGGTTACTCGTTTTATTTTTTTTTTTTTTTATTGCTTTTACGACTTTTTAAAATTTTATTTATTCTCTCTTACTCCTCCTCTCCCCCCTCTCTCCTTACCTCTCTCTGTTTTCCTTTTCCTCTTTTCTCTCTCTCTCTCTCTCCCCTCTCTCTCGTGATCATTATGTAAACACCGGGTGGAAAATGTAAAAATCATCGTTTGATTATTATTATTATTATTTGTTAAAAATCATTTACGTATGACGTGTCAAGTGACCGATATTGATAAATATCGAAAAATAGGAAGTGGAAAATCCGTTCGGATGTTCCGACGTGTAATTAGAATTTTTTTTTAATGAGGTACGAAAGTAAAAATTTTTTAACACGTGCGAAAGATTCGGCGTTTTACGAAAATTTTTTGTAATTTCGCGTCCCGAAGAAAAAAAGTTGAAAGAATGTTTTCTTTTTTTAAATCATTCATTCATTCATCGATCGATCCACGAATGAAAAAAAAAAGATTGATAACATTATCGATAGGAAAAAAAACAGGGGGAAAAAAAAAATCAAATTTCGATAAAAGTTTTTCTATTCGAATCGATTTGGAAATTTTTTTTTTTTTTTTTTTGTATACACGAATGTAAAAAAAAAGGTCATTTCAACTTGACCTTTGAACGGGGGGTTTTCGTGGCGGTTTTGACACCTTTTTTTTTTTTTTTTATTTTAAACAAAGTTTATAATGGAAAATCAAGAGAGAGAGAGAGAGAGAGAGAGAGAGAGAGAGAGAGAGAAACGACTTCCGAACAAACAATTAATTTGATTCTATCTATTTTTAGTTTTAAGTTTTTAGTTTTATTTTTAATTAACACCTGAAAATTACGTTTTTAGTGTTTAAAACTCGTTTTTAATTTATAATTTTTTTTTATTATACACTTTCGTCGCCATATTGTTTTTTTTTTTTTTTAATTTTCGTAAACGCGTTAAATAATTATAACGAAATCAAATAAAAAGCCGAAACGGATTTAAATGTTTGACATTAATTTTTCGTATTATTTAAATAATTAATTCGCGTCGAATATTTTA
>NW_002987825.1:109306-168412 GCF_000006295.1 Pediculus humanus corporis
ATAATTGCAGGGCATTGTTTTTGTTTTTTTTTTTTTTTTTTTTTTTTTTTTTGTCACGCGCGAATGCAACATGAATAAAAAATTATTATTATTATTTTACGAGGTTTCTCATTTATTATCGACGCATTCGAGTTTAAAAAAAAAATAAAACGAGGAATCGAATCGAATCGAATTTAAAAGCAAACGACAAGAGAATAATTTAAATTTTATATAATAAACAATGGTAATAAAACAATATTTAAATCCGCCTCTGTTATCAAAAGTCGATAATAGATTCATAACACATGTAATTGGAGTATACAAGGAAACGCGCGCGTATGTGTGTGTGTGTGTGTGTATACGATCGATTCCGCGTGAACTTTGATCTTTACCCAAAAAATTTTTTTTAATTTTCAATTATTATAATCATCATCATTATCGTCATCATCATCGTTATCGTCATCGCCGCCATCATCATCTACATATTCCGCGGCGCATTATAAAAAAAAAAAAAAAAATTAAATATGGAAATTACTGTTATGTTACGTCTCTATATACGAACGTAAACGCACTTTGACTTATTTAGAATAAACAATGATTTATTTCTTATAATTACCACATCGGAAACGATGAAACGTATTTTCTCTTTATTAAACAACAACAACAACGAAAGAAAGAAAGAAACGACTGCAACAACAACAAACAACCGAGAACAACAACAACAACAACAAAAAACCCCGACAAAATAATTATTTTTAACTTTGTCGTAAGAGTAATTAGAGATAAACTCGAAAACCTATCATCAGTTAAAGGCGTTAGTTTTTTTCTTTCTTTCTTTCTCTTTCTTTTTGTGACGTGGCGGAAGGGTGGAGAGAAAAGTTGTAATAAGAAGAAAGAAAGAAAGAAAAGAATGAAAAAAAAGAAACCCGAAAAATATTTTTTTTTTAATCTCTGGTGTGTGTGTGTGTGCGTAAAATTTATTTTTCCAACATGATCAATGAAAGATAGATAGAAATGATTGACCCCCCCCCCTCTTTAACAAATTAAACATTTTATTATTATACCAGACGAAATAATAATAATAATAATCGCACGGATGGATCGATGAGAGAAATTTAAATAATAATTATATAAAGTGTTTATTATTATTATTATTATTTAAAGTCGTCACGATCTTTGTTTGATTATAAAAATATAAAAAAAAAGTATATAGTTTTGACGTCGGGGGATATGATATCGGGGGGGAGGAAGGAGGGAAATAAAATAAAATTTTATTTTTACACTTAAAATTCATTCGAACGTTGATTTATTACGGGTAATAAATAAATGCGAAGTGAGATGATCGATTTAATAATAATAATAATAATAATAAACGTTATAGGCGTGAAAGGGATTTTTTGTTTAAAAAAAAAAAAACCGGATACGTCGTACGCGCAACAAGTATACCAAAAAAAAACAAGTGCGTTTTTAAAAAGAATGAATATATGTATTCGTGAGAGTTATTAAATAAAAATCGTCGTCGTGGCAATAGACAACGTACTCAACGGGACATTTTTTTTTTTTTAAATTTACTTAGATTCGGGAATTTTTTTTATTAAATTCGAATGTAAACGCGTGCAATAAAAAAAAAGTACTCGAAGATGTTTTTTTTTTTTTTTTTTTTTTAAATTTATTATCTGGATCCGGATTTTAGTGTTTTTTTTTTTTTTTTGTTTGGGTTCTGGAACGTTAAAGTCTTTCTCCAGAACCCCCCTCCCCCATACCCTCACTTCCTTTAGGAAAAAGTGTTAATTTTAAGTTAAATTTAATAGTTTATTACAATATAATTATAAATTAAATATTTAATTTGACATTAATGTGTTTTTAACGGGGGAGAGGGGAGGGAGGGAAACCACAGGAGTGACGATGACGATGATGATGATGATAATTTTTTATAAAATCAGTTTCGAGTTTTTTTTTTTTTTTTTATTACGATGAGCTGGAGGAAAAAAAAATAGTTTCTGGAAAAGGTCGTTTCTGATTTGAATTCCTCTCAAAACAATCTCTTCTTATCTCTCTCTCTCTCTCTCTTTTAACGTTTTAATAAAAAAATAATTATTATTATTATTATTAATAATTTTCGTCCTTGTCGTAATAATAATAATAATAATGTTGGTAATAATAATAAAAACGGTTAAATTATTATTAAGATTCGCGAAACAAAATGAATGCCAATTTTTTTTTTTATTAATCTAATGCGAGAGTATTTAATAATAACTCATTCGTAATTATTAATTTATATCAAGAAGTATGAAAAAAAAAAGAAAAAACGTGGAAGTAGAAGAGTAATAATAATAAATAAATTTCAGGTTTTTTTAAAAAAAAACAAATAAATCAATCGAACGTTTCGTAACGTTTGTCACGAATATACAAAAAAAACGTATTCGAAAACCGTTAGTTTAAATTTTTTGTTTTTTGGCAGGATCGTACGTACCTGGAAAAAAAAAACTATTGGGAGAGAAAAAGGGGGAAAAGAAGGGGGAAAGGGGGGGGAATTTTTTTCTGTTCGGTTTTTCATAAAAATTTTTTGCAAAAACTTTATATAAAAGTGACATCATTCCAAAGATCGTGCATGACTTTGATCGCATAAACGTATTTACATAAATTGTGACTCATGTTTCTTATGAACAAAAAAAAAAAAAAAAAAAATCAAAACTTTAAATGAAATATAAACGTATCATATGCGCGTACACGCATAAATATATACTTGTGCGTGTGTGCGTACGTGCGTGCGTGCGTGCGTGCGTGGCAAATGTTGGTCGATCGAATGAATAATCGATGAGAATTTTTTGTTTGTAAACATAAGAGCGGAATTTTTGTATTTTTGTTTACGTGAGGGAAAACGTCGTGTCGGTAGAATGAGCAAAGAAAATGATGAGTTAAAGGTTACTCGTACCCGCAATTACGATTCGCACAAAGTAATAATATTAATAATAGTGAAAAGGGTAGCTACTATATAAGAACGAGAGGAAATTCGATTTCGTTTTTAAATTTATAAATTATCGTGGATGGAAATGACGTGTCGCCATTTTGTCGTGATTAAATTTTGTCGCTAGGTTCGTAAAGTCGGTTTTTTTTTTAAAATCAAAAATCAAAAAAAAATCCAGACGCGAGTTAAAAATTAGGGCAACCGTTAAAGACTGGACTCGGTCAAGACGTGTCACTAACATTTTTACAAATCGAAATAATTTTTTTTTATTATTATTATTATTGATGATGTTGTTTGTTTATCTTTCGTAGACGTCGTAATGATTCCGCCATTTTCGAATCTTCCTTCTGGTATATTTTCTTTTCCAGAACGATTAATTATTATTATTATTAGATATCGATTGAGTTATTTTCCTCTCATCGTTTTTCGATACGAACTTGAGCAAACAATAAAATTTTTTAAAAAAAAAAAATTGTTGAAAACAACAAACGAACAAACAAACGAACAAAACGATGATCGAACGCACGAAAAGAAAAGAAAAACTATTAATCGAATTTGCAAAAGGGAAATTAATTATTATTATTATTATTTATTTATTTATTTCAAGTCGTGTAATAATATTTAAACATGTTTAAAAAAAAAAGAAACACGACGGTAATTTATTAGTATTAGTCGAAGATAACGATAATGATAATGATAATGATAAATTTTAATATCAATTCAACTTTCCATAGATGGTTAAAAAAGAGAAAAAGAAAAATTGATTTCGCGTAATTCGAATTTTAATTTTTTTTAATATTTCCGTGTCGAAGCAAAAAAAAAAAAAAAAAAAAAAAAATGGATGACGATTTATTTGACGAAATGATCGAGTGATGATGAGTGAAATGTCGTGTCAGCATAAAATTACCCCGTTTCCGGTCATCGTAAATCACACGCGTGAGAAAGAAAGGAAAAATTATTTCCTCCTTCCGGAAATTTCGCCTACGTCGGATGTTTTAATTTTTTTTTCCTGGGGAAAGAGGGAACGGGTGGTGGGAGGTGGTAAGGGGGAGAAGGGGAGGGGTTAGCGTAAGATTTTGGTATCGTTTAATATATATATATATATCGATAATCGATAGAAATTTTTTCATTAGGATTCGACGCGTTCGGTTAATTAATTAACACAAATGATTAGGGTAATTAAAAATAATAATAATTTTACCAACCATTTTTGGCAGTTGATTTAAATTATTACCCTACCTTATACCTATAAATACCTTGTAATTTTTTTTTTTTTTTTTTTTTTTAAATTTAATTTAATTTAATTTAATAGTAAAAAAAAAAAAAAAAAAAAAAATCAGACGGCAAAATCGTTTGAATTAAATTTAATAAAAAAATTTTTTTTGGCCAACATATTTGACTCGGAGGCATGTATGTGGCGAACGGACAGATGAGAAATAAATAAATAAATAAATCCGACTTGTAATTTTTTTTATTTTGTGTACCTGGTTAGAGAGAGAGAGAGAGAGAGAGAGAGAGAGAGACAGAATTTATGGCGTAAAAATTAATAAAATTAAAAAATAAATGACTAAAACGTTGTTTTAATTAATAGTTTAAAACAAAAAAATTAAATTTTTTTTATTTTTATTTTTTATTTATTCCGACCGATGATTTAATAATAAAAGTCAAAATAATTTGAAACCCCGCCGCGGTGAAAATCCGGACGGCCACCAAAATAAAAAAAAAAAAAAAAAAAAAAAAAAATGTGAAAAGCAGACGACATTAAATGTTTACAATTTTTTTCGGTTTTGTGTTCATATGTTTTCGTTTAAGAATAGACAAAGATTCATTAAACATTGATTTTTTTTTTTTTTTTTATAACCGGGACAAAAAACTAATCATGGCGACTATTGTTCGATTATTTTTAAATGTAGAAACAAAATAGATTTATAAAAAAAAAAGCAGAAGAAAAAAAAAAAAACAAGAAACCTGAAAACTCTCGGTATCGATCTCTCGACTGCTTCCATAAATAATAAGAAGAAAAACCGTCGTCATTTTTATTTTTTGCTTTTTTTCCGGATGATTTTTTGGCGATTTCACGCGATTAAAACCATAAATAATAATAATAATAATGTAAATTTACGACGGAAATGATAATACGAACGGGTTTTGGGGTGTCGTCCCGAACGGGGGTTTAACAAGTGACGGAATTTACCCTTAATAGGACAGGGATGATTCTGGGGATGTCTGTCGTTTGTTGTGTTTGAAAAATTTAATTTTAACGAAAAAAAAAAAAAAAAAAAAAACGATCATCATTATCATTATCATTATCATGAAATTTAAATTGATTTTTAAAGAAAAGAAAAAAAAGATAAAAAATATGTTTTTCCTTTGTCTCATTGTTATGTGTGTGTGTGTGTGTGTATCCTCAGCTGGATATCATATCCAACCCCTAATTGTGATTATATATTTCCTAGAGTAAATTACCCCATTGTTGTCATGTGTTGTTACGTCTCTTAAACCTTTTGTCTCCACAGGTAAAATGTCGTTTCTCCCTCACGTACCCTCCCCCACCCCCGCACGCACGCACGCACGCACACGTACACGTACAAAAAAAAAGAAAGAAAAAATTGTCTTTTACTTTTACCACCCTCTTCACATTTCGTCGCAACTCCATTCATCCCTTTTTCTTACAGAAATAAACCCGATCCCTACCCCTTTCAACGGTTGACCTTTTTGTAATTTATTTCCCATTTATGATTTGTATTTAAATAATAGTAATAATAATAATAATAATAATAATAATCACCTGTTGTATTTGAATATTAGGGAAAATAAAAGAGAGAGAATAAAATAATAACGTTTCGGGTTTTTTTTTCATTCTGTCGTCTGTCTCGACGACAAAAGAAAAAGAAAAATAAGTAAAATAAATTTACCGTCGGTGAAATTTCAATTTAATTTAAAAAAAAGAAAGAAGGAGAAAAGAAAAGGATCGTAAATTTTGTTTTAATAAGCTTACACTCGAAGGTGTAAAAAGAGAGAGAGAGAGAGAGATTCACGGGTCCTTCCTTATCCGCCTGTTCCTTTTCATCTGATGACAGGATTTTTTTCTTTTCTTTTTTTTTTTTTTTCATTGTGATTCGTTTTAAAAAGGGTTTTATTCTTTTTGACGGGGATAAAAAGGCATGAGAAAAAAGGTTTTTCTTTCAATAGATCGATAAAATATTTTGTGATTCCGATTGATAATGATTTGTTTTTTTTTCGACAGTTTTTATTAATTTTATCACTGTAACGCATCGCCGACATATGTTTCGTTGTTCTTCTCATTTTCGTTTTTTAAATTATTCGAAATTAATTAACGATTAGTAAAATCGCGAATCGATTTTTTCGTTTTTTTTTACAACGCGGAAGAAGAGAAAATTTGACGCCATATATTTCCGTTTGAAATTTTGTATTCGAACGACATCTTTGTAACGGAAAAATGAAACGCAATGAAATATCTCATGTAGCCGACATTGTTGCCAACCGTCAATGGCGTCTATGTAAATAACTCTAACCTCCATTCGTCATATTTTGCAGCTGACTTATGGTTATTATTTGAATTTAGGTTAAATACATATTTGTATTAAAATGAGTTTCGTTTCTAATTTGTTTAAATTCGTAGGGTAAAGTATAATGGATTGTTGTCGTCAGTTAATAATTTGACGGTTGTAGTTTTCCGTTAATTTTTTTTCTTTTTCTTTTTTTTTTGCGTTTCTATCAGAACGTCGTTCGTAACGAATAATCTGAGGCGATTTCACGCATTTCCAACGTCGATAGTGACTAGTTTGTCATCTGAACCCGTGGTTGATAATCCCCTGATGACACATAGCGTTAGAACAGTGATTAGAAATAATTTTCCAAAAGCGAGAGAGCACAAAAGAGTTGTAGTACACGGATGGAAAACAAAATTATCGTCGAAAAGTGGTAGGAGGATGATAATGAGACGAATACTAAAAGGAAAATTTGTTTTAACTCATTAGTCGGTCGTAACCTTATTTCTTTTAGTTATAATTATTATTATTAATGAATGATTTTTAAATTGGATCGAAAACATTTTCATGAGTGTAAGATTTGTGAAACCAGGTGTTTTTCATCAATTGAATCCATTGAGCACCAAGGTTTTTGTTAGTTGAAATGTACACTAAAGAACAATAAAATAAATGTAATTTTTGTTATAAATAGTCGGTTTTCAAAAAAAAATTTGTAAAAAAAAAAAATTAATTCGAATCGAATAAATTTTATAAAAAAATTTTTTTTTTACTCTTGTCGCTTTTCGAAATGTTTAAATAATTGGTTATAAATAAATTATTAAAATACAAAACATTTTATTTAGTTTTTTTTTTTTTTTTATGTATGTATTTTTGGAAATTTTTGGTGAGACACATAATGATGAATTTAATTTATGTAGTGAAATGTGATTATTATTATTAATTCTTAAATGTTGAAATGTGTGATCATATCATCTTGTTTCATAATCATTTTAATACAATGAAATAAACTTGGTTATTTATATTATCGGCATAAGTAGGATGATGTTAATTGAGTTTTCGAATTCACATTTTGGATTTGTATTTCGAAAGTGTTTGTTGGATTCTTTGTGATCTGTTATATAATACATTATTCCTTGTTGTAGAGAAAAAACAGAAAAAGGTTTTTTAATATTTTCACATTTTATTTATTGCAGGAATGAATATAATAATTCTTTGGTAATGGATTGTTATCAAACGATGATTATTAATTTTGGTGTCATGACTTGTATTATCATTAGTATTTGCTTTTTCAACACCAACACTTAGCGATATGATTTTTATTAATCTTTCAATTTTCTATTTTGTGGTGTTTTCCAGATGTTTGTGTATAAAAAAACTTTGATTGCTTTTCATAAAATCCATTTTGATGTTTGTCACTATGTAGTACTACTTTTAAATACGATTGATTTCTTTTGCATCATTTTTTTTGTAATTTTTATCACATTTGTCACAAAGTTCGAAAGAGTAATTGTAATTGTATTGTAAAAAACAAAAAAAAATGAGGCAGTTAAACAAAAAAAATATTTATTATTTTTGTAAACGTAATGTATTACTGTGTAATAAGTTAATTAATACAGAGAGAGATAGAGATAGAGATAGAGTGGGGGGGGGGGTAGAGAAGAATAAAGAAAAGAGGATAAAATAAAAATGGTCTTTTTTTTTTTTTTTTTTTTTTTTGCGTTCACGATTCGGATTTAAGGTATGCAATAATGTCGTCTCTTTCTTCTTTCTTTTTCAAACCCGCGAAAACCATTTTAGTACCGGGTATGTATTTTTTCGGATCCGTCAAATACTCGTCCAAAGTTCGTGCATCCCAAGTAACGTTTTTATTTTTATTCGCATCCGTGTACGCATAACCTTCTGCTTGACCCGTTTTCCTTCCGTAAAGTCCGTACAAATTAGGACCGACTTTATGTTTTCCACCCTTTTCCGCCGTGTGACATTGCGCACATTTCAATAGGAATATTTTTTTACCCTTTTCCGCGCTCATTTTTATTTATTTATTTATTATTATTATTATTTTTAAAAAAAAATTTTTTAACTTTACTTTTTTTTTTTTTTTTTTTTTTTTTTTTACATAAAAACAAAAACCCTAGTTTATGATGAATGTGTGTAAAAAGCACTTGCAATTTTTTAATTTTTCGAATTTTATTTTCTATGATTTTTTTTTTTTTTTTTTTTTTTACGTTATCCAACCGTTAAAAAATTAATAAAAAAAAAAAAAATAATAATCATAATAATAATTTGAATTTGAATTTTTCTAACGGTTTAAAATGGAAAACTAACTGGGTTGTTAAAACTTTTTCTTTTTTTTGTTTTTTTTTTGTTCTTTTGTAAATAATAATAATAATAATTATTATTATTATTATTACCGTGATGATTCGTTGATTAATAATTTGTTGAAAAAAAATAAAAAAGAAATTATTTATAAGTTTTTTGGTTAAATTTAAAAATGGCGGTTAAAATGGATGGGAAAAGAACGGTTTTTTTTAAAATTTATATGTAATTTATTGTTGTTGTGGTTGTTGTTGCTGTTGTTGTGGTTGTTGTGGTAATTGTTGTTGTTGTTGTTGTTGTTGTTGTTCAGGTATTATAAAATTTAATTAAAAGGTAATAAAAAATTTATTTATTATGATAAAACAAACAAAATCATCGTCGTAAAATTTTTTGCAAAAGGCTTCATCTCAATAAATTTTCTTCCTTTTTTTGGCGTTGTTAAATCTTTTCTGGAATTTTTTTTTTTTTTTACCTTTTTCTATCCGGAAAAGGAAATGGAGGGGAAGGGAGGGAAATAATCGATAATCGTTTGAAATTTTCATTTATCACAAAAATGGTCACTGATAAAAAAAAAGAAGTAGGTGAGGTAGAATTTATCGTTAAATTGACTCGTTTTCTATTAAATCCTGGAATTTCCCCTTTTTTTTTTGGGGGGGGGGGAAATCGGGAAAAATGAGAAGGAAATATATTTAGAAAAAGAAAAAAACATTATTATATTTCAATTTCAGATTAATAATAATAATAAAATAAAAAAATGTTAATTTTTATTATGTTTAAAACGCATGATTTAATTATTAATGACGAAACACGATAAGTTTTTTTTTTTTTTTTTTTTTTTTAACAATAATAAAATAAAATAAAAAAGTCGATATCATTATCAATCGATCGATCGATTGTTTGATTAATTGATCGATACAAGAAAAACCTCAAGTTTTTTTTTTTTTTGCGCGCGCGTGGTAAATTGAGCGAATAAAAAAAAATTTATTTTAATTTAAAAAATAAAAATAAAAAAATATTAAAATCTCGACAAATTTTTTCAGAGTTTATTAAACAAACGACAAACAAACGCGGCGGTTTTTTTTATTACAAAAAAAAAAAAAAATAATAATACAAACGTACAAACTTTCACGCGAACAAACGGACGGATGAAAAACTCAAATGTTATTTACTTTGCGCGTTATTTATTTATTTATTTATTTTTTTTTTGTTTTAGAAAAATCCGTGTACGAATCTCAGTTTTAATATATATATATATATTTAAACCTATTGTCTTATCATTTTCTTATCACGGACGAGTAGTAGTAAAAATAAATTCGGATGGTTTTTATTGGTTGTTTTATTCGGTTCGACGATTATTATTATTATCATTATTATCATTATTTCACGTCCTTTGACGAATTAACATTGATATTTTTTTATTTACGTTTTGTTGTTGTTTGTTTGTTTTTTTTTTTTTTCCTTGTTTTTCACGTTACAACTGTTACGAAGAAGAATAAAAAAAAATTATTATTATTATTATTATTATTATTATTATTATTATTATTATTATTATTACTATTACGATTTTTTGCGGGGGACTTTGTTTTCGTACACGAACGGTAGGTGCCACGTTTATTTTGCAAAAAAAATTTTCTTTTTTAATTTTATTTAATTAAATTTTTGTTTTTTTTTTTTGTTTATTCGACAGACGTTAAAAAAAAATTTTTTGTTTGTTTGTTTGTTTGTTACACGTCAGAAAAGTTTTCAGCCAAGACAAAGAACTTTTAAAAAAAAAAAAAGGAAAGAAGGAAATTAACCTTATCTGTACAATTAATTTTTATTGCTGATTGTAATAATAATAATAATAATTTCCCCGCCCCACCACTACCACCACTTATTGTAAAAAAAAATTTATTCTTTGCGCGTACTAGTGTAAATACCTGAAAAATTTAAATTTTTTCTTTTTTTTTTTTTTTTGTAAATTTACACGAAAAAAAATAGAAAAAGCAGAAAAGTCTGAATTTATTTTAGAATTTTTTGTTTGTCGAAATGTTGAGCATCACGCATGCGCACGTCACAATTCTTCAAGCTGATAACCTTTTAATTAAAGGAAAAAATGGTACGAATAACGCGTTCGTCGTCATTGAACTTGGAAAAGAAATCTATAGGACGTCGGTGAAGGAAAATTCAGGTAGATCCGTCGTTTGGAACGAAGAATGCGAATTGAAAATACCCAAAATTGGTAACAAGGCTTCCATAGTGTTGACGGCACAGCACAGGAATTCGTTTGGATTGGATCAGTTTTTGGGAATGGTTAAAATACCCTTGGATAGTTTCGACAAAACGGAAAAACGCGTCAAGTGGTTCAAACTCGATGGTAAACCGGGTAAGAACAAAGACGATGATAAAACGAGAGGGAAATTGGAAGTTCAAATTGGTTTTTTATCAAAGGGAGGAGGACAATCGATATCGTTGACGTCATTGCCGTCGAAAAAAAAAACCGTCATAGAAAAATTAACGGGTAGTCTGTACGGTTTGACGCACATAGATCAAAAGAAGAATAAAACGATGGGGGTGAGTAAAATAGCGAGGAGTTTGCAAAAAATGGCATTTAAAAAAAAACAGAAACCCGTCGTGGAAGAAGAAGAAGATGAAGCAGAAGATGAATTCGTGGATGGGATTAACGATTCGACTCTTTGCGGAAGTTGTCCACCGACGAGAAAAGCAAACACCCCGAATAATTTAGATCCGGGTGTTATCAGTGAAGACGAAGAAGAAGAAGATGAAGAAAATTCGCAAAAAAGTTTCGATGATGGTTGTTGGGTAAAAAATGGTAAAGTCGTGAGTTGTTCGCCTAAAACGACGCAAAAACTTTACAAGCAGAATCCACAAATATCTATAAGCTTTTGTGACGATGATAGTAATAATAGTAATAATAATAATAATAAAAATAGTAATAAAAAAAATAAAAGTAAAATGAATCAAAGTGCTTCCGTTTGCGACATAAGAACGGAAAGTTTAAAAAATACTTTATCGAGTCAAAAAAGGAAAAAATCACCCAAATTGGGAGAACTCAACGGCGGGGGATTAAGATTATCCGCGAGGAGATTATCCGCGTCGTGCGTGGATTTTCACGATTTTTCAACTCCGGTTTTGGAAAAAAAATTCACGTCACTTTATTTGGATGCGAATTTACAAGTCGACAACGGGTCGAATAAGAAAAAATCAAAATTGGTTAAAAAATTGAAACAATTTCGATCGTTCGATTACTACAGTAAAGAGAGTAAAGAAGTTAGGAGGACCGTCATAGGATGCGAAGCCGGAGACAAAATGGAGGAAATGACGTCATCGCCATCGCCATCGCCATCACCATCATCATCGTTTTATTCTAATAAAAGTGAATTTAAAAATAAAACCAAAGATGAATTAATTAAAATGATTTTAGATTTGCAGAAAAAAGTCAATTGCGTGACGATGAGAGTTAAAGAACTTGAAAATTATCTCGATGGAATATTATCGAAAGTCATGGAAACCGTACCTAAATTATTGGAAAAACAGTAAAATAAAATTCAAAGTTCAATTGTTAAAATTTAATTTAAAAAAATATTTTTGTACAATTTATATGATGAGAAGAAGAACAAATTTGTTTCTTTTTTTTTTTTTTTTCGTTTTAACTTTGTTAATTGCATGTACAAATGATAAATATATGATCCGATGGATCTTATATTTGTATGTGTGTAAATATTATTATTATTATTATGAAAACATAAAAATATAATTGTTTTAAAAATACAAATTTATAAATAAAAAAAAAAAAATTTCAATCTGATAAGTTATTTAAATTATTAATTTTATTATCTGTTCGTTGCCACCATTTGATAATTCGTTAGTTGAAAATGCAAAAGTTGGCAAGCTTGATTGTATCCGATAATGTCGTACCGAAATGTCAAACGTTTGAGTTTAAACAAACCGGCTGATTGTTAATATTATAATTTGATTTATTTATTATTAATTAATTAATATTTAAAAATGTTGCCGGAATCTTCGTTTTTAGGTGATATTTTTCACGAATTATACAGGTATTCAACGGAGAATTTAAAGTGAGTAATTACACTATTTGATCGACCGGTAGTTTATTAAAAAAACATTTTTATTGTTTTACACAGTACAGTGTGTCTGTGTGTGTGTGTTAAATAATTATAAATTAAAATTTTTAGAAATAGGAGCGATTGGGGTAAAAAGAGAAAAAGAAAATGGGAAAATTTTTACAAAAAAAAGAATAAAGATGGTAGCGAAACATCAATCGGACCGCCAGAAGTTAAACTTAATGGGAATCCATCAGAGTTTGCTGTATTTGCTCATGTCAGACAAGCCGTTTTGGAAGCTTGGAGTCATAAAGCGTCGCAAATATATTTGAATTCATCTTCTAGCATTCCAATTTTAGAAAGTGCTTACGAAGGAGAAAGTGATTCTGATGTCACGGAAATTTATCATCCGCAGTTACCTAGAGTACCAAAAGTAATTTTTTTTTTTTTTTGAAATTTTGCCTTATTTTAAAATAGAATTTTTCAATGCATAATCATTTTTTTTTTTTTTTTAAGATTGTCGGAGTTGGTTTAAGATGTGTTTTGGAAATAATCAAAGACAGTAGACAATCTCATCCGGTTTTATGCACTAGAGCTTTGGCAGCACTTTTAGATGTATTGCAAGGACAACAGCCTCAGGGTTTACAAAATGAACCCGCTGAAGTCATAGGTATGTATTGTTAATTATCAAAATTTAAAATCATTTTTAAAAAAGCATAGGAGAATGTTTCATTTTTGTTAATTTTAATTTAATTTTAGATCCCTTGTTCGATTTACTTTTGGATCTAGCCACCTGTTACACTCCAGATTCATCAACGTCAGATGATGGAAATCACCTTACCGCTATTGCTTGTTCCTGTTTGCTCAGTTTAGTAATTGTTAGAGGTTCCACGGGTAAACTATTATCAGCTGCTGCAGCTTTACTCATGTGCCCTAAACAATTAGCCAATCAAAACATTCATCTACCTCTTGTTATGACTGCACTTCAAAGAAGTATTTATGCAGTGTTATTGGGAAAAATTAGCAGGCCAGATTGGTTGACTCATGGAGTGCCGAAAGCATCAAAAATTGATTCTTTTCCAATCAAGAATACAGGTTGAAATTTAATTTTTTTTTTTTTTTGTTAATATTGTGATTGTTTTAAGTTATGTTTCGAATACAGACCTTACACCTTATAAATGACAAACAGGTTTAGGAGTTGTAAGATCGTTAGCTAGTGATGGACAGTATTTGTATCTATATTCATCGAGGGGCCTGTTTAAAATTGGTTCAGGTCATGGTGGAACAATCAAAGGCCACATTTATTATTGTGTTCCTGATTTTTTTCATGATGATAAAGGATGGTTGGGATTTGCTAATGTGAGTAGATGTACTAACATAATGATCGATAGGTAAACATATAACAGGGTAAAAATAGAAATTAAGTATGATGCACATGATTTTAGGGATGGCTGTGGTTAAAAGTAGCTGGGAAAAGAGGCTGTGAATTATTAAGAATTGATCGTAATCCATTTAAAGTGGTCAATACTGTAAGACTGGATACAAGAGACTGGAGCCCTAGTGTTTGGTTTTCAGATGCTGATCAAATAGGAGTTATAACTTCAACAAATGAGGTAGGGATTTACTTATACAATGTACTTTCTTTTCGAAAAAAAAAATTGGTTTTAGAAAATTATTTCAAATGGTTTTTTTTTCCAGGATGGATTTGTTGTGAAAACATTAAATCCTAATGTAAAGCCTGTGACAATCACTAGTGAACTTTCATTAAAATTAGCCAGAAAATGTATTGACGTGATGGGTAGTTCTAGTTTCGATGAAGATTCCGGAAACAAAACTTTAAATTTTGATTTCGACGACGAGATTTTATCAATAGTGTCTGGAAAAGAATTCGGTTTGATTAGGACTACAAGCGGAAAAGTTTGTATTGTTATCGTTTCTGTTAATTTCGAGTAACATATTAATTATACCTGAATTATGAACTTGGCAGGTTTTTTATTCCGGGAAAGCTAGTAGTATTGGAATGAAAAGCGGTGTTTCCAGCGGACGTTGGTCCGAACTCGTTATGCCAAAGGGAGCCAAAGCTCAACATATTTCAGTAGGCCACGAAGGTCTTCATGCTATTATTGTCGCAGAAGACGGAAGTGTATTTTTTTGTGGAACGGCCAGAAGGGGAGAAGATGGAGATTTGAGTATGATTACAGTTGTATGCTCTAATTAATTTACTAGAATTTTCGATTCATTAAACAATTTTTTAAATTGAAATTATTCAGATAAAGCCAGGAGGCAACCAAAAGCGGTGAAACCGAAAAAAATGGTTAAAGTTGAAGATGAGTACATTGTGCACGCGGCAACGAATAATGGAACAACAGCTCTAGTGACTCGCAACGGTCAACTTTTAATGTTTGGAAAAGACACCGTGCATTGCAATTCTTCTACAGGTTTAGTATTTTTTTTCTTAAATTAAAAATTTTAATGCATTTTTATGTATTACAATAAAATTTATTGTTTACTTTGCCTTCAGGAAAAGTTTTGGGTATAGAAAATTTGCATATAACTCAAGTAGCTCTCGGCAAAGCTCATGCTGTCGCGTTGACGTCAAAAGGTATAGTTTATACGTTTGGTATAAATAATAAAGGACAATGCGGAAGAGATTTCGTAACTCAGATTAAAGAAGGTAATTTAAAAAAAAAAAAGAAAAAAACAAATCAAAATTGAATAACACACGAATGGAAACGGAAAAAAATGAGTTTTAAAATTATTTCAGCCATTGCAATGGACACAGTCGTGCAAGAAGAAGAAAAAGAAGATGAAATCGATTGGGAAGATGCACAAAATATTATGTGTCTTCCTGGAAAACATCAATGGAGACATGATTTGTGTATGGTTTGCACCGTGTGCAAAGAGTGCACTGGATATAGTATTTCTTGCCTTAGTTCTATCAGACCACAACGAAATCCTGGGCAGTAAGTTTGAAAAAAAAAAAAAAAAATTATTTCTTTGCTCGTAAACCTAAAAAAAAACTTCATTATAAGAAGTTATGACTAAATAAAAACTAATAATTCTGGCTGGCTAACAATTTTTGCTTATTGTATGTTGTATCTTTTATAATAATTGGAAAATTAACAGGGAATGCGGGTGTGGTGAAGGTGATTCTGGGTGTTCCATATGTGGCTGTTGTAGAGTATGTGCAAAAGAATATGTTGACAATTCCGATCTTGCCGTCTTAGGGCCGTCGGGATTAGGAGATTCATCTGGGATGATGCGTTTAGATCTTATTTTCAGTGGCGATAGCCAGGGTTAGTTTTTCTCATGTTACGTGGAAACTCGATGAATCAAATAACTTTTTTTTTTTTTTTTTTTTTTTTTTTTAATTTTTAGTATTTCGACTAAAATTATTATTTATGCCGAAATATTTTTTCTCTTTTTTTTTTTGGGGTTTATCGTACAGTTTTGTAAAAAAAAATTAGTTTTTAATTATTGTTATTACTAAAACAGTAATTTTTTTAAATGCACTGTGATTTTTTTTTTATTTAAAATATTAAAAATTTATTAGGTACTAGGCACAACAACAGGCTTCAAGAACATTTACAAAAAAGATTGGAAGAAAGAAAGCAACGACAAGGCCGAAAAACTTCGTCCAAACATAATTGCAGTTTAAAAATAAAAAGTTCCGGGTCGCGGCCAAGTGTAAGTTCATCAAAATCAGGTTCATCGATACCCATATTCAAAACTCCGGCTCCCATAAAATTTTCAAATTTAATAAGTAAGTGAAAAATTTTTTAAAATGAAAATTATGTAGCACAAAAAAAAAAAAATTGTAAAATTACATGATGTGCGTTTAAATTTAGATGAGGAAGTAGCTGGTGGAAGTGATTTAGAAAGGGACACGAGTAGGGTCACATCTTTACCTCCGGCTCCTATCGCTTTACCTTACACTTGTCCGGTTACACAAATTGCATGTGGACTTCATCATAGCATTGTTCTGACTCAAAGTGGTGAAGTTTACACTTTCGGTAGCAATATATACGGTCAACTGGGTATCGGTGACGTATTACTCCGCGGAGGACCAGTAAGTGTAAGATTGCCTTGTCCCGCTCAATCAGTTGCCGCAGGAAGTAATCACACAATTATTTTAACAGTAAAAGGAGAAGTTTACACATTTGGAAGTCATCAGGTTCAATTAATATTTGATTACTGTTTATTCAAATTGAATGCATACATAAAAGTAATTTTATTAATTCCTTCTTTTTTTTATTCCAGAAAGGTCAATTGGGAAGAAAAAGCTTTAAGGGTCATAATGATCCATCTACTAGTACCACTTTCGGTCGAAAAAACAATTGTTATGCGAGACACGAAACTCCTTGGTACGCGATTCCCGGTCCCGTGCCTGGTATAGGTCCTAATTCTGGTCGTAGAGCAACTTGGATCGGAGCAGCAGGAGATCAAACGTTTATTAAAGTTGATGAAAGCTTAATAAATTCATTAAGTTTAGAACAGTCAACAATAACGGGAAACAAATCTTGTATACGTAAGTTTTAGAAGGTTTCGTATTGAAAACGTTTTTTTTTTTTTTCTTAATTTAATTTAATATTTTTTTTTTTTAGTGTTAGTTCCCAAATGTGAAAACAATACTTTTCAATCTCTTGCCATTAGCAGACGAGATGGTAATTGTGCAGTTTTTTCCGACGCCGGTCAGGCACATTTGATCGGTTCTCCAGTTTGCCTTGATCCTCTATACAACGTTCTATGGAGGTGAATTTTATATTCGAATGTTTGACACATGAAACCTTATTTTTTTTTAATGTTAAATAAAACCTTTCGTTACGACGATGCTTCAAATTTCAGCTATCAACAAAGCACGAACCTTATTTCTTGTTATAACATCATAGCTTCAGAAGCAAAAGGCTTAGAAGCATTATCTCATTCGATGTTCGATCCGGATTTGGTTCTTCCCATCACACCGGGTTGTTTAGTCAAGAGATCTCAAGCCGCACTTCACCTCCTTGGTGCTTTAGACACTTTGGCTCAAGCTCAACATTTTAAACTCGAAGTCGGATCGGAAATTTTAGAAAAACAAATGGGAACAACGAAAGCTTACACTCTGCAAGATTTTTCGGCTGTTAATAGATTCGAAAGTAAGTTTTAACTTTAAAAAAAAAAAAATGGCAAGAAAGTGAATTGTTTTTATTTCGAATTTGTTTTTTTTTTTAGGTCACGGTGGAGGCTGGGGTTATTCGGGTCATTCAGTTGAAGCGATTCGATTTATGGCCGATGCTGATATAATTTTAGGAGGTTTTGGATTATTTGGCGGTCGCGGTGAATACACGGCTAAAATTAAAGTAAAATATAATACTCGGCAATTTCGAGTATCGTGCTTTTAGCTTTCTAATTTAATTTTTTTTTTTTTTTTTTGTATACCAGCTCTTGGATATTGGTGTTGATGGAGGAGAACAAGAATCTGATGGTGAAGTTATCGCTGAAACCGATGACATTCCCTACGAATGCGGTCCCCGGCAAAAATACCCAATGTTATTCGAAGAACCCCTTCTCTTGCAAGGTAATAGATGGTACATTGCGTGGGCGAGAATTTCTGGACCGTCCAGCGATTGCGGATCTAACGGACAGGCCGTGATCGTAACGGAAGATCAGTAAGTTTCATCTATTTGTTAATATTGAAATATCCATTAGTACTTAATACTCATAAAAGAAATTTTTTTTTTGATGTGTTTAGAATTTCATTTTACTTTAAATCGTCGAAAAAGTCTAATAATGGAACGGACGTAAATGCGGGGCAAATCCCTCAATTACTTTATAAAGTTATTACACAAGAAACAAAAGCTCCTCCACGTCAAATTGATCTCTCAGAACCGGTTTTTGTTTTGAGCAAAGAATTTTCCTCGACGGTAACTAGTGTAAGTGAGAAAATTTAAGGTTCAAAAGTTTAGTGCATGACTTATGATTTTAAAAAAAAATTAATCTATACGTTTTTTTCTTTCGGTTAGGAATGTTTTAAATCTCTTTTGGCCTTACTACACTGGGGATGGAAAGCTTTAAAATCGGGATACCTTGATCTAAACGGGTCTATATCGACAATGTCAACCCATGCCGAACACGAAAGGTTAACAAGATTGGTTTACATAAATCGAGCCAGCTTAAGGTTAATTCATTTATTCACCATTGAAATTTATCCGGATCAAAGTATGTGAAATTCTTTTCGAAATTCGATTCGGTTCGGTTCCGCGAAAAAACAATTTCAAACTAAAATATTTTTAAAAATAGTTTTTAGTAAGAAAACAGTTAGCGAATCAGTAAGGCTCGCGGAAAGCATCGGAGACGTTAGAGCATTGCTGCAGAAGATACTTTCTGATAAACCCATAAATGGAGCACATAAAGAATTAACGGATGCCGTTTTAGAAGAATGTCACAAAACGTTGGTTTCGATATTTCACGCTTTGTATCCCACTCCTTTTTTAAAATGGACGTGTCTCTGCGATTTGTTGTCCAAAACCGATAAGGTAAGTTTATTTTTATTTTTTTTAAACGATTGATTGACAATTCTTTTCGCGAAAGAAAACTTTTTCTGACGGAATTTTATTTCAGACCGGATTTTACTACACTCAACACGACAAACTGTTGAGTGCAGTACTGGAGGCTTTGTGCTGCCCGACTGTTCGTTTACGTTCCGCATTGCCAATTTTAACGAATAGTTTAGATCCTTCCATGAGACAATTAAGTCCCAGCGATAATTCTGGTTTTACCGTATCCGGAACCGATCACCATTATCCACTTCTCGTCGAACAAATGTCTTATCGTACTCAGCTCGAGAAGAACGGTGAAACAATCGTGAATTGGAGTTGGAAAGAAGTTTTAGACAAACTTTTAGATCTCTGTATACTTCCACCAAAAAGAGATCTAATGCAAAAACATTCAAATTTATCAAAAGAATTAGTTAAAAATTGTTGCAATTTGCTGGCTCGTGTCGTGGCTGAGTTGGCTTCTCAATCTTGCGGCTCTGATGTGAGTTTTCGACATTGTAAAATTTATCGCGTGTATCGTTTTAAAAGAAAAAATTATTTATGTTATAAAATTAAAAACTTGCAGGAAGACATACAAGGATCATGTGGAAGAGTTTTGCATGCTACTCCATCGAGATTTATGAGAACTAATCAAACGAGAACTTGGAATACCGGCAACGGTTCACCCGATGCAATATGTTTCTCGGTTGACAAACCTGGAGTTGTTATTGCCGGTGCATGTGTTTATGGCGGAATGGGTGTTTTAGAATATGAACTGGAATTACTTGATGACGTAAATTTTTTTTTTTTTTTTTACATAGATTTATTAAGTACCTATCGTAAAAAAAAAAAGAAAAAAAATTATTTTGCTTTTCCAGCAAAGCAATTCGGCATGCGGAGATCCTTCTCCAGCTCAAAGATGGACAACTCTGGAAGTTATAAAGGGAACGTTCGGGCCGGATGATTGCGTGTCCGACATTGCCGAACTGAAATTCGCTAAGCCGGTTCCAATAAAAGAAAATGTAAAATATGCAATAAGGTTGAGAAATCAGGGTGGGAGAACGTCAAACGGTGACGGAGGATTAAACACTGTCAAGGGGCCCGATGGAATTACTTTTTCTTTTTCGACTTGTTCGTTAAGTTTTAACGGCACCACTCAAACGAGGGGCCAAATACCTCAAATTTTGTATTATAGGTAAGCGCAAGAAAAAATTATTACTTAAAAAAATATAATTTTAAATATGTATTATATGTTTTGTACGTATTATTGTGTTAAGCAATCCACAAGATGGAAGTTTTCAACACACTGCAAAAGCAATAGCAGAACAACAAGCTAGAAAAAGTACTTTGTCAATGACCACTGCCATTTTTAATAGATGTTCAACTTTACTTAGTATGGCTAGAGAAAAAGCAGAAGATTTAAATGTTATTAAAATATTAGGGAATGCGTGTGCAATAACTACCTTATTACCTTTGGTGTTGGCTCACGTCGGTCCTCTAGGAACGAGTAAGAGGTTTTTTTTAATGACGTCACAAAAAAATTTCAATTTTTTTTTTTTATTGTTTTCTTATTTCGATTTCTTTTATACATATATCAGGTGATCCGAGAAGCGCTGTACAAATTATCAATTTGGTACAAGATCTTCTTCCCCACGTGTCAGCTTTAAACCTCTTGGGAAATAATTCTGATGATTTACCAAAGTCAACGACGTCAAATCATTATGCTTGGGTGGAAAGCGATCATCCGTACAAACCCGCTTCCGTGTCAAACTACAGGTAATTTGTTGTCCAACAAACGGAAAATTTTAAAGTTTGTTTTTACAAGCGTTACGAAATGATAAAATGATAAAATTTTTTCAGGGTATTGTTTCCCGAAAGCGTTAAATGGATGGTCGTGGAATTTTCCCCGAGATGTGGAACGGCTCAAGTCGAAGATTTGTTAAAGTTGTACATACCCTCAGCAATTAAAGAAATATGGGACAGGCAATATGAGGACTTTGAAAACGATTCCATGACGCCTTTGACGTACTGGAAAGTTTTTCGAACGCTTCGTGGTGGAACCACGTGGCCTCAAGATGCTGTGGTTTTACCAGGTTTGTAAACCTGTCGTATCGAATGAAATCGTTGTCGAAAAATATAACTGATTTTTTTTTTCTTTTTTTCTCATCGCTAGGAAACGAAGTAATTTTTTCATTGGAAACAGCTTCGGATTATGTTAAAAATGAAAAAGCTTGCAATTACGGTTTCCGATGTTTGGTCGTCGGTTACGAATGGGATTCTTCGCACGGTAACGGTTTAAAGCAAATTGAATCGGAATTGTCATTCACGGCTGGAATGTGTGCGGCATCTCTTATTAAAAAGGATCTCCAGTTGCCGCTTTTAACCGGTAAATTTTTTAACCATTCAAGTGTCGATTCGAAACATAACAAAAAATTTATATTATATATATATATATATATATTTTTTTTTTCGAACGAAACAGTCGAAGAAGCAGAAGAGGATACAGATTTAGCCGAGGAGGCTGTTATGATGGTGGCAAACGAACATTCGTCGCTTTTGGTACGAGGATTGGCACTCGCACAAACACCAACAATATTTCAGGCTCTCGACGGAAGTCTTCCGTTTAGGTAAGTCTTTTTTAAAATTTTTATAAAAAGGGAAAAAAAAAAAAAAAAATTTTTTTTCTTTTCAACTCGTCAAATCAATTTTTTATTTTATTTAATTTTTACAAAAATTCAAAACAAAACAAATTGCAATATTAACTTTTCATAAAAAAAAACAAAAATTCACGACCCAATCAGTTAATAATTGCTGACCTACGTTATAAAAAAAACAAAACGAGATTGATGATGAGGACTTTTTGTTTTTTTTTTTTTTTTTTTTGGTAACTAAAACAATAACAGACGACGACGACGACGACGACTAACAAAAAAAATAAATCTACGCACCTGACTAGCATTCTACTCGCTTATTCTTATTAATGACAAACATTTAAAAATAAAAAGAAAGAAGAAGAAAAAGGAAAAGCCTTTAAACGGCTATTCTAAGGGATGTTTGTTGAGGGGCGGTGGGGCCGGTGGGAGGGGGGAGAAAACAAAAGGAAAAGAATAGGAAAAATTTAATAAAAAGAAAAGAAAAGAAAAGAAAATTTTTTTTCCCTTTGTTTTTTTTTTTGCATGGATTTTCGCACACGGATAATTAGTAACAAAAAAAAAAAAAATTAGTATTTAATTAGTTCGTCTAGAAGAAGGAGAAAAAAACGCGTTAATGAAAACGTTTTCGTAGCAGAAGCCATATTATTTCTCACGTTTGTTTTTTTTTTTTTTTTTACGTTGTAAAGTTTTTAAAAATCGAGTTTTAACCTTTTAGTTAAAACGATTCTAATTTTATTAACATCCTCTAGACGAGCTAGCTAATTTAATTATTGGAAAGAATTATCATTATTATTATTATTATTATTATCATTATCATTCGGTTTTTTTTTTTTTCTCGGCGGGATTTTTTATTTATTTATTATTATTATTGCTTAAGGTACGATTATAAATATTATTTGTTTAACTCACGGAAACAAACGGTGGGTGCCGTTGTTATTTTCGAATGAGTAATTAAAACAAACAACGGCAATCGTAATAATAATAATGATAATGATAATGATAATATTATTGTAAATTATTCCGTCTGGTTTTTTCACGGTTGATTTGAGAGACGTTCGGTGTTGGAAATATGGCAAATTTCAATTTGATTTTTCGAATTTTAAATGTGATTAATTCAAGTGATGCGATCGTTTTGACAAACCGCGTTCCTCCTCATACCATACCACCACCATCATCATCATCATCATCATCATCGTGATATACCCACGGAAATTATATGCAAACTCTTTTTCCCTTTCCCCCCTCCCCTCCCCCCCAGGGTTCATTTTGATATCTCCTCCGCGATTGACTCTTTTCGTGACTTTCTCTCTCTCTCTCTTTCTCTCTTGTTTGCTCTACGTTTGCTTTCTTTTTTTGTCTCTCTCTCTCTCTCTCTGTTACCCCCTTGTATCTCGTAACCGATTGTTATTTTAATTTTTCCTTTTTTTTTTTTTTTTTTTTTTTTGGAAATGAAAAAGGTTGGATCGTTTAAGGGGGAGGAAAAAAAAAATCGCATTCATTCGCATATAAAACAAGGTCGTTGTCGTTATTATTATTATTATTAGGGCCAATCAAAATTAAATGAAAGCATCACGTTCGTTCGGACGTTCGGATATTTTCATTTAACATGTTAATAATCAATATTATTATTAGATATGGAAATTATTTTTCGAAACCAATTTTGTTTTTTCATAATTGAATAGTCGGTCGGTAGGACGAAGGATAAGGAAAAACTCTCTCTCTCTCTCTCTCTCTCTCTTTGTCCTGTTTTGTTTGAACCTTTGTGATGTTTTCCGAACGGATTTTTTTTCTTATTTTACTTTTTATATTAAATTTATTTGAGTTCTGCGATACCTGACTGGTTTGTTGTCGTCGTTGTTTTTTTTTTATTGCTTTCGAATTTGCAAAACCCTAAAAAAAAAAAAAAAAAAAAGTTTTCGTCGTGTTTTTGGCACGAACGAAATTATTATTATTAATTATTATTATTATTATTATTATTAGTATTTTTCACGTAATGGTTGACCAGGTGCAAAATATCGTTTATTTATCGAGTATCGATTTGGCGTGCGTTTAAAAGTTTTTTTTTTTTTTTTTTGTTTCTTTTCGACTAAAAATTGTATCGGAATTATTTTTTAAAAAAAAAGTAGGGGGAAGGAGGGAGGAGGAGAGTTTTTGTGAGAAAATTTAATTTTTTCTCATTAGAGATTTGAGAGAAAATTTTTACCCATTGTTTAAGACTTTTTTTTTTTTATTTTTTATTTTTTATTTCTTTCGTCAAATGGAGAAAGCCTGTCGTATCGTCTGGTTTTTTTAAACAATCGACCTTTGTAGAGAGCACGAAGCCTAATAAAATAAAATAAAGAGTGAAAAAAAAAAAAGAAAAAAGCTTTATTGTTTTAAAAAGGAAAAAAAAAAAAACAACGACGACGACGACGACGACGACGACGACGACGACGATGACGATGACGATGACGTCCCTCGAATTCTATTTCGAAAAGAAAAAAAAATCCGTTGACGATAATTGCATGAGGTCGTTAATTTGAATAACTGACGGTTAAGGACGTAAAAAAAAATTTGAAGGAAATTTTTCAAGAGAAAAACGAACGAACGAACGAACGAACGCGCGGGTAAAACGCATGCGCACAAAACTTAAAATTTATCGTTTATTAATTATTGCAAATTGAGATTTGCCCTATAAGAGCTGCTAATACATTAAAGAAAGAAAGAAATAATGATAATGATAATAATAATAATAATGATGATGATGATGATGATGTGGCTTAGCAATAGTTTGTCGATTCGTTACGTGTTTTCCCCGTTTGAAAAATTTGAAATGATTTAATAATAATTGATTGTGATTAAAGACGACATGAGTTTACAAAAATTTATTCCGTCGTAGAAAAAAAAATATTTTTGTGGGGCGCCCCCCTTTGTTTTTTTTTCCGTTTCTATGTCGAGAGTTCGTACACGCGCACGCACAAACGTAATAAATACATACCCCCTCCCCCGACGAAAAAATTTTAATGAGTAAAAAGTATTTTCGTTTTTTTATTACAACGTAAGAGTAAAAGAAGAAAAGAAAAGGGAAGGGAAAAAAAGGGAAAAATCGCACTGGCGTTAGTCGCGGGGGTGCGGGGGGGGATGCTGTACGTTCGAGATTTAGCTTAAAGTTTATACCATTAATTTATTTGAGTACGAGATCTGTCACGCACAACTGTGTAAGAAACGCATTCTTCATCCAGTGGCTCTGCTTTTTCAACAATTATGTGAAATTCCGTTTCCTTATACGTTCTACCGTCGGGAACGATAATGGCTTTGGTAGGTTCCGATGATTTTCCTCCCTCTCCCCCACGTTTCTTCTTCCCTTTTTTCTTCGCCGTCACTTTCATTTGCCTGTGATCTTTGTTTTGAGCGGCGTTCGCGCGACTCGACGACGGTACGGGTTTCCATTTTTTTTTCCTTTTCAAACAGCACACGATGATTGCGATTGTGAGAACGAGAACGACGGCCGTCGTCGTTATTATTATGACGAAAAAATATATGCTCGAAGTTAATTTCGTGCAGTGATCCTTGTAAAACTCACGTCCGGACACGTACTCAACATTTCCGTCTCTCGAGTCGTCCAAATGACACCATATGGGCTCCAATTCGGAGTCGACGGATAAATCGATGGATTTTCTTCCGAACGTTACGATTTCCGTCCAGAGAACGAGAGCGTCGCACGTGCAGGGTTCGTCTATCATGAGCCGACCTATGTTCACGTCGAAAACGGTTCGGTTGACGTAGAGGGATTTACCCTCCAAGTTGGTCACGGTTTGATTTAAAAATTTAAATTTTTGTTTACCGTTTTGTAAAATCACATATTTATCCACGGACACACCACGGAACGCTTCGTTGTCTATCGTGTTCAAAACGTTGCTGTCCATCACAACTTCACCCTTCGTGATGACTTTGAAAGCTTCGTCGTGAAGTTTATTGATCATCGAATTGATGAGTAGAAATTTTTTCGGATTGTGGATTTTAAATCCCGACGTGCGAACGGTTTCTATGTACGTGGATTCGATTTTGAAGAGTATGTCGACGGCGACGTCGGCGACAAACCTACTCGGTATCTCGTCGAAATGACTGTTTACGAAAATAAAAGTGTTCACCGGGAATTTTTTAAATGTTTGAGCTTCGACGTTCGCGACGGTGGTTCCGTCGAATATGACGCGATCGGCTTCGTGTATGCTTGAAAATGCGAAAGCTCGCGTCACGCCGACGGAACAGTTTTCGATAATGACGGAATTGACGTTTCCCGAAAAGGCGAAACTCGGAATGTCCGGTATCGTGGAATTTTTAATGTGTATCTTTCTCGGGGGTCCATCCGACGTGAAAATCCTTCCCTCGATAATCACTTCCGCGATGTTTACGAGTTCGAGATTGTGAAGTCCTTTGACGTTTTGAAAAGCTCCCTTCGTCACCGTGACTTTTCCGCAGTTTTCAATGAGTATGGAAGTCGTGTCTGGTGATACCGAACAAGATCCTATCGATTTGAGTATGATTTCTTCGTCTGCAACCTAAAAACAGAGAGAGAGAGAGAAAGAGAGACAGAAAAGTTGTTAGAAAAAATGGTTACGAAACAATGCAAATAATGACTAAAACGTATTGGATTAGATAAGATAAGGAGGAGAGAACGTTTGAATTTTTTTTTTTTTTTGTATTATTTGGCTTCAAGGTGTCACACACTCGAACGCACGGTGTTGAATAATTTGAGAGCAACGTGGTGCGTTCGCCAAAAGTTACATTATTTATATATTATATTCAAACGACCATAACGAAAACAACACGGTAATTATTATTATTATTATCGACGACAATATTTATGCATTTTTTGTGGGGGGTGGGGGTGAAAGGAAGGTGGGGGGAGGGAAAAAAAAACGAAAAATTCAATAGCAAAAGTTGACCGCATTTAATTTTGCCTCGAACTCCGGTCAATCCGGCCGCAAATCACATGGTCGTATATCATACTTTTTCTCTCTCTCTTTCTCTTTTTCTTTCCCTCTCTCTCTCTCTCTATCTCTCTCTTACTTTCTCTTCCTCTTTTTCTTGAAATTTATATTTAATGGAGATAGAGTATCGGATTTTGCAAGGTAAAAAAAAAAAAAAGGCATTTTCGAAATAAAATTTTGTTGTTAATGATTTGCTCGGTTGTTCTTTTCATTCTAAAAAAGTTGATGATGAATGATGGACAAAAGAAGTAGTAGAAGCAGAAGAAAAAGAAGTTTTCGTAAGCTTAACATTAAAAAAAAAAGAAAGAAAGAAAGAAAGAAAGAAAATGAATTTAAAAGAAATTTCGAAGAACGAATTGTTAAAATTTTTAATAACTTAAAAATAGATTTTTTTTGTAATTTTGAGTTTTATCTGTTCGGTTAGGAAAAACGGTTGTTGTTGTTTAAAAGCAGACTACACGGGCAAAAGTCAGTGTGCTCCCACCACTACCATAAAAAAAAAAAAAATCGTAAATCTGGACGGACGAACGGACGAACGAACGAACGGACCGGACCGCTCGACCAACAGGAAAAGAAAAAGTCTTTTTTTTGAGGGGGGAGATGGGATGGGGAGGGGGTGAGGTGGGGGAGTAAATAAATCAAAAAAGTTTTTGCTTTGGCAGGTTTTTATATAACTTTTTTGTTTCGTTGGGTTTAGTTTATCATATTATTATTTACTTGATTTTTTTTTAAACGATTGGAATTTTTTTTGTAATCGTATCAATCGTGCGAGAGTTTGAT
Organism: Pediculus humanus corporis; assembly: GCF_000006295.1. Taxonomy (NCBI): domain Eukaryota; kingdom Metazoa; phylum Arthropoda; class Insecta; order Psocodea; family Pediculidae; genus Pediculus; species Pediculus humanus. Next base: position 137,065 of record NW_002987825.1, read on the forward strand.
TCTGGAAAACGGGGGAGGCTGGGGAGGCTAGGGGAGGGGGGAGGTAGTTGTGACGAATAAATGTTTTTATTATTTGTTATTACAAGTTATTCCCTCCGCCATATAAACTCTATTTTTTTTTTCTCTCTCTCTCTCTCTCTCTCTCGTTCGGTTAATTAATTTAAGTTTATGCTTTCGCGAAACGAAATTTAATTTCTGGAAAAACTCTGGAGAGAACAAAAAAAAAAAAAAAATTCCATTATTACAAATTTAATAATAATAATGATAATATAAACGAACGTTTTGAAAGAGACGGGAAAGGAAAAAAAACAAAAAAAATTTTTTTTTTTTTTTTTTTTTTTTTTTTCCCCCCCAACAACGTTTTTACATATACATATGTGCGTGTGTGTGTGTGTGCGTGTGTGTATATGTTTTTAATATTTTTTTTTTCTTTTCCGGAAATCCCAAAATGGAGATTTAAGGTATTAAGGGGGGGGGGGAAAGAAAAAAAACGCATAAAATAAATATAACCGACCATTAAATGGAGTTAAAAAAAAAAATAAAAAAAAAAAACGCGCGGAATTTACATTCGAATGTTTTTTATATATAAATATTGAACAACGGGATTCGATAAATATTCTAGAAAAAAAATTATTATCATTATTATTATTATCATTATCATTATTATTATTTTTTCCGCGATGGAAAACCGTGAAAATTTGACACGGTCGTTTTTTACGCATTTTTGTTTGGTGTAATGATGGCGCTAAATTTAATTTTCCCTTTTTTTTTTTTTTTTACTTTTTTACTTTTTAACTTTTTCACTTTTTTCTTTTTCTGTAAACGGGGAAAAAGGAGGAGGGAAAGAAAGGGGAAGAGGAGGGAAGTAGGGGGAGTAGGGGGTTTAATTATTTTAAAAAAGGAAAACCTTACGGAAAAGTTTTAGTCTGGAGAAATGACCCCGCGTCAAAATAATAAATTTAACTTTCATACGATTTTATTTTATTTTACTTTTTTTACCGCGCGTCAGCTTGCAGCTTCTCTCGGTTTCTTTACTTTTCTTTTTTTTTTTTTTTTTTTTTGCCTCCCACCCCCCACCCTCTCTCTTTCTCTCTCTTTTCCTTTTTTTCATTCTCTCTTTCTGTTTGTCGAGTCGTGAGGATGAGTGAGGGAAACGTCGCGGGAGAGAGAGAGAGAGAAAGAGAAAAGATTAAAAAAATTTTTTTTTTCTTTTTTTTATTTTCTTTAATCCCACGGGAGAAATTGATTTGCACGTGGATAAGAAAAGGGAGGAGATTTGCAAAAAAAAAAAAAAAAAAAATCGGAGATATTACGAGTTGTTTTTATTATTATTATCATTATTATCATTATTACTACTGCTGCTGCTTCCTCCGCGAGTTTATTGCTTTTGTAATTGCGTCGCGGCGTTTATACGGTCCCCGAATGATTACGCGCGTCCTAAGTAATAATAATAATAATAATAATAATTAATTGTTGCGATTTTTCTTTTTTTTTTTTTCGTATATTTCCCAAACGTGTAATTAGTTAAATTGTTATTTGAACGTCTGAACGACGAACGCCTTTTTCGTAAGTTTAATGACCCCGCTAATTAAATTGATAAGAAATTGATTGATTTTTTTGCAAATGTTTTCCTTCTTTTCTTTTCTTTCTTTCGAATTCGATTCGATTTATGCGGGAACGTTAAATGGGAATTTATTTATGAAAAAACAATTGAATATGAATTTAAATTTATTTTCGATATGAATGATTGATTGATTGATTGATTGGATGAATGAATGAATGAATTAATTAATTAAAAGGGGGTTTTACGGTTAAAAGTTAAAATGAATTTTTTCATTTTGTCGTGGAAATGGAGAATGAGAAAAAAACACCGCGAATAGCGCGAATTTCCAACGTTTTCTCATCCTGGAAAATTGAGAATCCTGGAAAAAAAAAATTTTTTTTTTTCGCTTTTCCGTTCGCAATGAAGAGTGATTCTTCTTCTTTTTCTTCATATTTTCAATAAAATTTTCAAAAAATTATCTTTTTCCTATATTTATCCTCTCGCGTTCGTTTGTTCGTTCGTTTGTTTTTTCAAATCCCTTCTCTCTCTCTCTCTCTCTCTCTCACTCTTGCACTCTCTCATCCCTTTCAATTTTTTTTTTTAGTGTCTCTTTCCACGACACACGCATACGAAAAAAAAAAAAAAAAAAACTGTAATGCAATGTTGATATTCAAAGCTCTTTTCAAAAAAAAAAAAAAAAAATTTTTTTATTTTTTATTTTCAAAATAAAGTCATTTGTATTTTAAGTTACGCTCCAAAAATTCCTCGCATTAATTTGCAAAGTTGAAATCTCTGAAGTTTGATTGGAAAGTAAAAAAAAAAAAAAAAATGGTTGTAAAAACTGCTGGAGAATTATATTGTACGTGTACGCATTTTTGTTTTTTATATGGGAAATTCCCCGGTGTGATAAAAATGATTTTTGTTTTGTTTTGTTTTTCTTTCTTCGTTTTTTTTTTTTTTTTTTTTTTTCCGGTTACCTGAGCTTTAAAACATCAACATTTGAAAATTTCTTTCACGGAATCCATTTAAAGAAATTTTATGCTTTTATGTCGAGCGTACTAAACGAGAAAGAGAGAGAGATAGATAGAGAAGAGGAAGGTGGGGGGGAGAGAGAGAGAGAGAGGGAGGAAGGGAGAAGGAAAACGTGTCAGGAACTGGTAAAAAAAAAAAAAAAAAAAAATTTTTTTTTTTTTTTTGTTAAAATAAGACTTTCGTTCGAAAAGGCTAAATAATATCTCGATATATTATTTTTCAAGTGTTTTCTCTCTCTCTCTCTCTCACTCTTTCTCTCTCCCTAATCGAAGAGAAGGAGAAATATATATTGGTCGTTATAAAGGCGAAAAAAAATAATAAAAGGAAAGGGATGAGGGGGTTAGGAGTAGGAGGACGGAAGGGGGGGGGAATTTTTTGCCATTTTTTAAATGTGGAAAAGGAAACAAAAAAAAAAAAAAAGAAAATTTTTTTTTTTCCGTCTTCTTCTTCTTTACGTGTCCTTTCTCTTCCCGAGTGAATAATGATAATAATGATGATAATTTTTAATGAAATTATTAAATAAATAGGGCTTGAAAAAAAATTATTTGTCTTTCTCTATCTCTATCTCTCTCTTTCTCTCTGGTAAAAATAAAACGAAAAAAAAAAAAGGAAAATTAAAGAAAAGCAAAAATTATTATTATTATTATTATTATTATTATTGTTATTTCGTTGGGGAAAAAAAGCTTTTAAAATGTTCGGGTATTAATTATCATCGTACCTGTACTGTGTATTATTATTATTATTATTATTTTCATTAATTTTTTTTTTTTAAAAGAAATTTATTTCGCGTGAAAAGAAACTAAAAGAAAAAGGGAAAAGGAAAAAAATTACGGTTGGAAAAAGTTTTTTTTTTTTTTTTTTTTTTTTTTTTTTAAATTAAGTTTCGCAAAGGGGGGGATGGATGGGGATCCCTTAATAAATGTGGCGCGTAAGGAAGTCTCGGGGTTATTTTTACACGTTAAATATATTGGATTTTGTATGGGAGCGGGGGGGGCGGGATGCGGGAAGCGGGAAAACGAAAGATTCGAAATAATAATGAAAAACTCTCGAATTGTTTTTAATAATAATAATAATAATTGTTTTTTTTTTTTTTTTTTTTATTAGCAACAGGTCGAATTGAGTTTCGGTTTTCGTTTTGAAAAGTTTTTTCCTTCCTACAGGAGGAAGGAAAAATAAAAAAAAGGATTTTTTTTTTTAATTTTCTTCGTCGATTTCAAATTGAGGTTAACTTATCATTCGAATCTCTTGATTATTACTATTATTATTATTATTATTATTTCCACGACAATTTTATTGATTATTGACGAGAGAGAGAGAGAGAGAGAGAGAGAGAGAGAAAGACGAGATTTTTTTTTTTTTATGCGTTATCAAGTGTGTCGTTAGCATTCGTTCGTTCGTTCGTTCGTTCGTTCGTTTATTTTCGTTTTTTGATCACAAGAAGGCAAATGAAAAATGTTTTTAAAAAAAATACCTACCTCGGCCGTACAGGTACATTTCATTTGACCGAAAGGATCGCGACATGAACAAAATTCTAAATCGCATAGGTTTTCGTATTCGGTCACCCCGCGTTCCGCCGACATTTTCGTACATAACGAAACGGATTCGATTGTTCGAACGAGGAATAAACTTCCGATAACGACGATTAGAGTCCAGCAAAATGTGGATGATTTGATTTTTTTCATTTTCCGGGATCACCGGGAACGTTAAAAAAAAATAATTCTCCGCCTCCTCCTCCCACTCCTCCTTCTTCTTTTATTTTTCCGGACTTCAGTAATTCGGTTCATATCACATAATTGATGGCGAAAGGCGGCGGCGGTGGCGGCGGTGGCGTCATACACCCGGCGCTAACATAGCCTGGAAAAATATTAAGAGAAAAAAAAAACAATTTTTTTTTAACGTTTGTTTTATAGAGGGAGAGGGAGGAAGGAGAGCGAGAGACGCGAGGGATATCATCGGGAAAGTAAAGGGAAGGGGGGGGAGAGAGAGAGAAAAAAGTCATTATACGTGTTTGTTACGTGCGTGCGTGCGTGTCTGTTTGTGTGCGTGGGTGGGTGAGAATTTTATTTTTCAAATTCGAAAAGAAAGTATTTATTTGTTTAAATGGAGTCTTCAAGGCAATGACACCTTAGTTTAAATTATAAATGAACGAACGTTCGATTGATATTTTAAACTTAGTTGAATAATCACGGTTTAGATGTTACAAAAAAAAAAAAAAAGTTTGGGGAGAAAGAAAGAGAGAAAAAAAAATCATAAAAATCGTTGAAAGAGAGAGAGAGAGGGGAGAAAGAGAGAGAGAGAGAGGGGAAAAAGAGAGAGAAAGATTCGAGATATTGGTTTTATATAAATCGAATCGGTTATCTGGATTTAATTTTTAAGCTTTTTGCAAGTTTTTTTTTTTTTTTCCTTTTTTTTTTTTTTTCTTCCGTGAAAACGTTTAAGTGAGGAGAAAAAACGTATAATAAGGTAGGATAAGGTACGGTGAGAGGGGGGAGGAGGAGTAGGAGTAGGAAAAGGGTGTTTGCGATGAATTTTTAATAATAAAAAGATGATTTAATGCTTGGAATTTTCTAGAAAATTTTCCAACTCTCTCATTCCATCGTTTCTTCTTCTATACTTTTCCTGCGACTTTTTTTTTTTTTTTTTTTTTTTTTTTTTTTTTTAAAACTAAAAAATTGAAAAAAATGTAACCTAACCCCGTTACTTTCGGAAGGGGGGAGGGAGGAGGGAAAAAGGGGGGGAGGGAAAAACGGAAGTCTCATATGCCTTTTTTTAAAAGTAAATGTCGGGCATCGAAACATCGGGATTCCATTTTGAATTCTAATCAAAAAAAAACGGAGGAATTTTTACTTTAACAAAAAAGGTTTCGGGGAAAAAGGTTTTTGACGGACGAAAACGCTAATAGAACGGTTTCCCCTCCCTCCTCCCCACCTCCCCTCTCATCCCCAGATAATTTCGAACCGAATAAAAATGAGAGAGAGAGAGAGAGAGAAAAAAAAAAGAGCAGACGAAATTCGAATAATGGATTTTCATCTCCAAATGCAAATGGACCGAATCCATTTGTATGCATTTAGTGTGACACACACTCTCTCCGTTTCAAAACAAAAACGAATTAAATCACGACTCTATGAAGAGAAGTGGTTAGAAAATGAATAAAGAGGGTGAGGAGAATGAAAAAGAGGAAATAAAGAGAGAGAGATAGATAGAGAAAGAAAAAGAGAGAGAGAGAGAGAGAGAGAAAGACAAGATGAAAGAGCAAATAGGTTCAATAAACATGAAAGCTCGTGTCAAAGAAAGGAGCGTGTATGTGTCGTCTATTAAATTTTTCCAAAATCATTTATTGATTCAAGAGTTGCCATTTCCATTCCCATTGGCCTTGGGTACCACTTAAGTATTGTTTGTCCAAGACTTTAAAAACTAATAATAATAATAATAATAATAATGATAATGATAATAATAATAATAATAATAATAATAATAATAATAATGATAATAATGATAATGATGATAATAATGATAAAAGAAAAAAAGTCAAACACCGAGTTGTTTTTTGTGTGTGACCTTATTTTTTATTTTTTTTTTCTCTTCTGGTTGGAGTATTTCTTTTTTATTTATTCTTTTTTTTGACTCCGTTTACGAGACATCTGCTCCGGCAACAAGAGAGAGAGAGAGAGAGAGAAAAATATATATATATAATTTTTTTTGTTTTTATTTTTCCATTTTTTTTCTTTCTTTTCTTTTTCTCCATTCTCTTTCTCTTTCTCTTTCTGTTGCCACGGATCGTGAATTCGCTTTTCATAAAGTTCATTTTTCCTTTCCTCCAGGATGCTTAAAACGTCGCATCTTTTAGAAAGATTAATATTTTCGAAGAAAGAAAGGGTATAGAGGAAGGGATAAAGAGGGGAAAAAAAAAACCGGAAATCCTTTTCCTCCTCCTCCTCTCCTCCTATCCGACTTGTGACATTGTTTTTGATGTGCAATAATGAAAATACGTGAGAAAAATTTTTTTCCCTTTTTTTTCTCCTCTCTCTCTCTCTCTCTCTCTCTCTTGTACTCCCTCGGTCGAACTTTTGCTCTTTTTTTGTTTTTTTCACGTTGCGAAAATATTTACACGTTTTTAAAAATGGAAACTCGCGCGTGGGAGGCAGCGGTTTTCCCTGTGTGTGTGTTGTGCCTGTATAAAAACTCGTTAGAAAAAATTTTTCAGGGTCAATTTATTTCACAAATTGTCGTTTGTTCGTTTGTTTGTTTGTTTTTGTTTGTTCCGCGTCATGTTACCGCCGATGATGACGAAGTTTCTCGGTTTGGTTTTTTTTTAACAAAAAAAAAGTTAAAGAAAAGTTTTTTCGTGAAAAAGTTGATGACGACGACGACGACGCCTCGATCACCTGTTACTTAAACGAAAAATCGATTTTTAATGGTATTTTTATCATATCGTAAAATAATGATAATTGAAAATAAAGACAAACGACAGCAGAAGACACAAACGACAGTGCAGTGAAAAAGTAAGAAAATGAGGAAATTCTCGAGTGCACGCGATTCGAAAAAAAAAAAAAAAAATTGCGAAACGATTATAGAGGCTGCTGGCCGTAATTCTAAAATTATACGTTACTTCATAATCGATGTTTTTTGTAGTTGGTTCATCTGCCAAAATTAATGAAAATATTTATTTAATTGAACTTGATTGCGATTTGATTTTTCGTTTTTTTTTTGCGTCGGTCAAAACGGGAAAAGAAAGAAATAGGGAAAGGGGGAAAAAGAGGGAAAGAAAGGAGGAAGACAATGGGATAAACAAAAAAAAAAAGGTTTATCAAATTTTCCGTTTGTCGGTAATTTATAATTTTTTACATCATCGTACGTCTCTCTCTCTCTCTCGCGGCGAAAACGTGTAAGGAGAATTTTTTTTTATTATTATTATTAATGCAAAAAAAAAAAAAAAGCATCACACGCACAATTTCACATATTACCCCGGGTGGAATTTTGTTAGTAGTAATAGTGGTAGTAGTTGTAGTAGCAGAAGAAGAAGCAGAAGACGCGTTAATAAAACCGCTTACTTTTTTTTTTTTTTTAAAAACTCCTTTTATTTTATTTTTTATTATTTATTCACTTCACGCGACGAAAAAGAAAAAAATGAAGAAAATCGTGAGTCGAACTCGTCGTCGTCGAACCGAACACACAACCGAACACGAATTGATGATAACTTATCACGATCGTTTCATTTTCTTCTATCTTCATCTCATCGTTTCTCTCTCTCTCTCTCTCTCTCTTTCTCGTGCGTAGAAATTTTTTTTTAGAGAAAAACGAATCGATTTAATAATAAAAAAAAAAAAAAAAAAAAAAAAATCAAGAAGCGAGTAAATTAATTTTTTTAAAACCGCGAAATTTTTTTTTTTATACGTTTTTAAACTCCGCGTGATAATAATAACAACAACGTGAGAGAAAAATTGTCAACAACGGACAAAACCGCGGGTCGAACACGACGATGACGACGACGACGACGACGACGACGGCGACTACGACATCGACTACGCGCACAACAACCGAATTCTCTCGTTCATGTGTTTCGCGTTTTAGTTTCGAGCCGAATCGGTTCGTAACGTAACTGACTCGAACGTTTTCCCTATTATCATTATTATTCAATTTGTTATTTACTCTGATTCGAAGGTGTGCATGTGATTTAGAAAATGTGCGTCGTGCGGTTTAAATATTATTATTATTATTATTATTATTATTATTAGGTGCGTGTGTGAGTGCGTTCGATTGAGTTGTTCGTGTGCGTGAGTGAGTGAGTGAGTGCGCTCGCGCGCGTTCGTTTTTAGTGGGGAGTCAGGTTGTTGTAATTATTAATTTTTTTTCCTCCTCTCTCTCTCTCTCTCACTCTCTTCCTTCCCCCCCCTCTCTCTCTCTCTCTCGACGCTATCGCTCCTTATATCGTTATCAGTTTTTTTTTTCGTTTTTTTTTTTTTTTCCCTAGTTTAAATATGATAGTGTGTGTGCGTGTGTGCGTGATAGAGATGAAATGAGAGAATATGTTTTGCGAGGAAGAGAAGAAAAATAATATATTAATGATGATGATAAGAATGTTAAACTTTTATAAAAAAAAAAAATTTTCCCTTCGGTGTTTTTCCCATGAACCGAGTTATTTATTATTATTATTATTATTATTATTATTATTATTAAATTTCTTTTCTGTTGGGTTGTAGTATTTATTTTTCTTATTTTTTTTTTTTTTTGATTGATGAATCGAATTGAAAAATTGTGGTAGAAGAAAAATCGTCGATGTTAGGTACTTACTGTTGCAAATATTTTATTTACCATTTTAATTATTATTATTATTTTTTTAATTATGTACGATATTCTTCATGTTTGTGTGTTTGTTTCGTCACAACAGCCAAAACGGATGGGGGGGGGGCGGGTGTTTTGATAATGACGCGTTTTTTTAAAAAGTTTTGCTGAAGTTTTGGAATTGTCCTGGTGACGTCACTGATTTCCACGTGACGTACCCACACAACCTTTTACGGGTGATTTTATTACAATTGATGTTTGTTTGTCTGAATGTTTTAAATAAAACATGATGACCCGATTTGAGAGAGTTTTTGAAAGAGGAGAGAGTTAAGAAGGATACATGCGTCCTCGTGTTTTTGTTCTCTGCAGGGTAGGTAGGAAAAAGGATGAGTTTGAGGTAGGCTGCTGGCCTGGGGAGGGGGAAAAAAACAGTGGAGGTTGAGCTAAGGTTTAAATTTTCTGTTCGAGACAAGTTTTCCGTGTGTTATTATAAATTGCTTGAAAATAAATCAATCGGTGAGTCCTTGAACGTAATAATAATTTTTCGTATGCGATTTTCTCTCTCTCTCTCTCTCTCGACGGTGAGAGAGAGTGAGAGAGAGAGAGAGAGACATTTTTTTTTCGTTTTTGTTGTAATTGGCTCATTCAATGGCCGACGCAGAAAAATAGTTTTTTTTAAACCAAAATCGAAATTATAAAAGAGTCGCAGATGTAAACGTGGCGAAGAGAGAGAAAAGGTTTTGTCCGTTGTCGAAGTGGGGGAAAAACGGGTAGAATGGGAGAGGGGGGAAAGAAGGAAAGAAGAAGAAGAAGAAAAACATAAAATTCGTCGCCTTTTTTTTTTTTTTTTTTTTTTTTGCGGATTTTGAATGAATGAATGTTTGTTTGTCGTCGTCTGGTTTTGTTTTTATTTTTCGTTTGTTGGTTTTTTTTTTTTTTGTTTTCCCGTCGATCGCGTATCGAAGTCTCGTGCAAAAAAAAAAAAAAGAAAAATGGCTGCGTTGAGTTTGTTTTTAACGGATTTTTGACGGGTTTAATTGTGTATTCATACGCTTTGTTGAAAGTCACATTTGCACCTGATTTGGAGATTTCGCACCTTTAATTAGAGGCTGATTAATGACAAAGTGATTCGATCGTTAATAATCGATTTAACACCTTATTATAAACGTTTTTTTTTTTTTTTTAAAAAAAAAGCGTCTGCGTTTGAATAACGAAACGGATTCGTTGGTTCGAATTAAATTTAAAAAAAAAAAAAAAAAGGCTTACTAACAATTAATCATTATCGGGAAAAAGTCAAAAATTTCAAACTTTTACCATCACCCCCCCTCGTATCCCATTTTTTCTTTTCATCAACATCATCATCGTCATCATCATCATCATCATTTCAAAGTTTCAGGTTTATGGTTTTTCGTGCCAAAAAAGAATATATATATATAAAAAAATATCTGGTTTTAAAGTCAATTAATTATAGCGCTATACAAAAAAAGGAAAAATGGAAAAAAAGAAAGGAACGCACAGGCACATGGCCAGATTTTTTTTTTTTTTTTTTCGTTCGATTTGGTTCGGTTCGGTTGTTCCGGTAATGTACCGGCTATAAAATCAAAAATCAATATATTATTATTATTATTATTATTATTATTATTATTATTATTACTTTTTAATTTTTAAAAACGTCGACCTTCGTTTGAGTGGTTTCCATATAATATTCCCTTCGCGGTCCCCCCCCCCTAATGGAAACGATTATTTAAAAAAAAAACCGTTTGTTTCTCGCTCGCCGTTTGTTCTTGTTGTTTGTACGAGTTGTTCAGATGATGAAAAGAAAACATGGAGAGTCTATTTCGTGAGGGAAGGCGTGCGTACGTACATTTATTGTTGTCCATCAAAGTGGATAGGATAGGATATTTTCTCATTTATTGATTTGATTTAATTTATTTGATGTGCGCGTTCGGAAAAACCGCGTCGGAGGAAATAATTCGAAACCGTCAATTTCGATTTGAAATTTCACATATAAATTTAAAAAAAAAGAGAGTCGGAAAATGCCTGCCCCGTACGTGATCCACCAATAATGCCAAACGTCATGTTTCAAATTGAAACAAACATGTCGGCGACTCCGGCGCGCGGACACCATTCAAATCTAATAATCATTTAAATCTAATTATTAAATCGTGTTTCGTTGTTGTTGTTGCTGTTGTTAAAGGATCATCGCTACAGGAAGTCTATCTATTTAACGTCTCTCCTCACGATTCTCTTTTTTAACACACACGTGTATTTTACGTCATGCGTTTGTTTTGTTTGTCGGATAACTCTCGCGTGTTACGACCGTTTAAATAAGTGTCGTCGTCATCGTCGTCTCGGAGAATATAATAATAATAAACGCGATAAAAAACAATAATAATAATAATAATAATAATAATAATAATAATAATAATAATAATAATAATAATAATAATAATAATAATAATAATAATAATAATAATGTGAAAATCGTGGCACGGTTGTGTCGAGTTCCTTAAAATTATGGAACGCGTTGCGTAATGCAATCCATTAGTTTTGGCTCCTCTCTCTCGCGTTTTATCTTAAATGAAAAACACACGCAAAGAAAAACCTGAAATTTTGAGTTTATGCAACTTGCACAACTTTGAGAGAGAGTTTTTTTTTTTTTTTTCTAGTTCGAAGGCGTTCGATATTTGAATTATTATTATTATTATTATTATTATTATTATTATTATTATTATTATTATTATTATTATTATTATTATTATTATTATTATTATTATTATTGCTTATTCTAAACAAAACGAGATTTTTTGGGATTTTTAGAAAAATACTTTTCCAAGTAAAAATTTTCCGCTCCGTCAAAGTTTTTATTTAGTATATCGAACGAACGCTGCGTTCAGCGATAAAAAAAAAAAGAAAAAAAAAAAAGTTGAATCTTTTGCGAGAATGAACGCGACGTGAAATTTTCAAATAAAGTCGGGGAAAAAGTTTAAGAAAATCTTTGAAAAGGTTTTTTAAAGGAAACGTCAAATAGATATAAACCTTTTAAAGGTCGCGTTTTAAACTTTGAATGAGGAATAAAAATAATAATAATAATGATATTTATTAGTTTGAATCCTATCGAGATAGAAAAAAAAATTAAAAATTAAATTAAATCGATTAATTTTTTTTTTTTTTTGCGCGCGCGACAAAAAACCCCCCAACATAAATTGGACGACACTTGAGAAAAGGAATTATTGTCGCGAGGATTTCCACACGTCGCATGCACACCTTTTATTATTATTATTATTATTACGAGGGGTGGGGGTGAGGGAGGAGAAGGAGGGGGAGGGGAGAATTTTCGAAATTTAAGTTTTAGCTGTGACAATTCAATTCGAAAATGAAAATGGAAAATGTTTATTTAATAACCGATAAGAGATAAGAATAATTAAATGTATTAGAATTTATAGTTAAGTAATAAATCATGTGAAACTTATCTCTCTCTATCTCTCTCTCTTTCTCTCTCTTTCTCTCTTTTTTATTTCATCTCTTTCATTTTCCTTTTTTCCGAGTTTTCTCTCTCTCTCTCTTTCTCTCATTCTGTTCGCGTGTTTCACTTTTATTTTGTCTCTTTCATTTTCCTTTTTTTCCGTGTTTTTTCTCCCTCTCTCTGTCTCTTTTTGTCTTTCTCTTTCTTTCTCCTCCTTGCCGTTCCCTAGGGAGTAATTAATTTTATCGATAACACCGATTAGAATGAATGTTTTCATTCCTTTTTCTTTTTTTTTCTCCCCCTTTTTCCCTCTCTTTTCCCCCCCCCCTTTTTTTTCATTTTATTGTTTTTTATTACTCTTTACTTCCGAGCTCTCTCTTACCATTTTCTCTTTTCTTTTTTTTTTTTAACCCTTTACCGCCACCCTTACTTCCCAATACCAGCGGGGGGGTGGGTCGATGTGCTTTTGAAAGGTTTGCTGCTTTTTTTTTTTGCTTTCTTTTTACTTTCCCTCCCGCGAAAAATTGAATTTTCTCTTTTCGGCGGTAGCCTTTTCTCAATTGATGGCTTCGAGGCGTTTGTTGTTGTCGGTGCTGTTGCTGTTGCTCCTGCTGTTGCTGTTGTTGTTTTTAATTTTTTTTATTTATTTTCTATTTTATGCGGATTCTTTGCCGCTCTCATGATTTTGTTTGTATCCCGATGAATCCGTCAAATTCCAAAGGCAAATCAAACAAACGAATTTTGTTTACTTGCCCTTTACAAAATTTTTGTTTTTGATCTCATCGATTTGTTTTTGTTGTTTGTTGTGTTAACACTCCCGATTCGCTTATGTTCTTCTGCTTATTATTATTATCATCCTCAATGTATTTATTAAATATAATTTATGTTTACGATCGCTTTAGTTTTTTTTTTTTTAACGTCTGCTTATTATTTTTTTTTTTTATTCGATTATTTATTGATTACATTGTTGTAATTGTTTCGATAAGATATGACGTTCGGTTCGGTTAAAGTTAAGAAGAGTTTGAAAAAGTCTTTGGATTCTGGAGAAGCTGGAAAATCGGTTTGTCGTTCGCGTCTGGAATTAAAATTTCCATTCGAATTAAGTTTTTCTTTGAGATTTTTTTTTTTTTTTGTTCATTTGCGGATTTTGATGTATCTTTACTAACGTCTCGTCGTTTTTCACAGTCGAAACATGTTTTTGTTTTTGTTTTTGTTTTTCCGTTTGTTCTTTCTGTTTTATTTTACGGAAATAATAATAATAATAATAATAATGCCGCGACAACACATGCTTCGCGTCACATTTTTTGAATAATTTCAAGGAAATTTTTTTTTGTTTTTTTGTTTTTCTTTTTATAGCCGGAATTATACAGGATCAATGACACATTTCATTTCCTGTAAATCGTTCTTTCGTAATGAATTTTTGTTTTTTTGTTTTCTTTTTTTTTTTTCTCTCCATTTTGCAAAATCAGAATTTTTAAAACGTTAAAAAGGAATGGTAGCAAATAGAGAGAGAGGGGGGGGGAGGGAGGGAGGGGAAACGAAAAAAGAAGGAAAAAAAATGAGTGAGTTTGAATGAGGTAGACAGAGAGAGAGAGAGAGAGAGAGAGAGAGTGGGAGAATTTTTTTCGATTAAAAATATATATTTATATGTATATTAAAAAATAATAATGATGATGATAATAATAATGATAATAATAATTAAATCACTTGAGAAATGCCAAAGAACGGAATAAGAATTAAATTACCCCTTTTGCTCAGTCATATTTTGAAAGCTAAATACTAGACAGACACTGGAAATCATCCAACAGTTGAAAAAAAAAAAAAACAAAAAAATTATTATTATTATTATTACTTTTTTTTCTCCCCGGTCTTTATTCCCCCCGCACCCTGCCCCAATCCATCTCCCGCCTCACTATCATCTCAGTTCCCCGTTCCCCGACCCCTTTTCGCTTCCTGGTTTTTTTTTTTTTTGTTTGTGTCGTTCCAGAAGATGGAAAAAAAATTTTTTTTTTGTTTTTTAATCTCTTTTCTCTCCCCTTTACTTTTTGTTTTATTCTCTCTTCGAAAAAAATTAAAAACAAAAACAAAACAAACAAAAAACGTCTGATAATTTAAAATACGGATAATGTGATAAGTTCGAATACGTAGAAGAAATTTTTTTCGGATGATTTTGTTGGTAACAATGAGTAATAATAATAATAATAATAATAATTGGTCATTGACCAAAGTTTCAATGGGTCGCAATATAAACGTGTCGTTTGTTTTATTCGTTGTCCTCGATTGATTTTGATTTTTACATAAATCCAAATTTGTTTCCTATTTTTTTTTTTTAATCATTATCATTATCATTATCATCATTATTATTATTATTATTTTCTCATGGTTGTTAACATGTTTAGTCGATTATTGTGTGGTGGTGGAGGTGGTGGTAGTAGGAGCTCGAAGCGAGAGGAGAGAAAAAAGAAAAGAAATAATAAAAAATCGAATTTGTTAATTAATCTTTATTTCGTTTTAATCGTTTGTTCGTTCGTTTGTTTGTTTGTTTGTTCGTTTGTTTGAAATTTAAAATAAAAAATATTCAGGCAGGGTTGGTTGGATCTGGTTTTGTTTTCCAGAAATTTTTTATTTAGCGTACAAAGTTTTTAATTTTCCGAATTGGAAAATTTCACATTAAAATTGCTACGTCTGTTGTTTGTTGTTCGTTTGCTCGTTTCCCCTCCCCCCCTCGTTGATAAAATTTACGGTAACGGTGATTTAAAATATCATTCGTCTGTTTTTTTTTTCCGCTTTGAATCGTAGCAAAAAAAAAAAAAAGAAAACAAGAAATTGGATTTTTTTTATATCTTGCGTTTTTTTTTTTCGTCATTGCATTTCTTTCGATAATATAATGTTTTGTTACCTGCCATTTCCGCGGCGTGTAATAAATAAATTTTTTCCTGGAAAAACATAAATGCGTTATGGAGGAAAAAAAAAAAAAATTTGGAAAAAGCAGGAGAAACAGGAACGGCAGCAGCAACAGCAACGTCAACATCTGTTACGGAGAGAAAAGAATAATTTTTAATCTCAGCAAAACTCGTGGGGGGAGGGGGAGGGAGTGGATTCGAAACCCTGTTGGACTTAACGTTTCGTAAAAAATTTTGTTTGTTGCCCCCCCTTTTTTTTTTTGTTTTTGTTGTTGTTTGTTTTGTTTTTTATAGTAATGGTTCCCCTACTCCCCTACCTCCCCTTTTTTTCCCTCCCGATTTACAATATTTCTAGTTGGTAATTTTTGGAGGAAATTTCTTTCTTTTTTTTTGGAATTATCCTCCATCGCTAAGCAAAAATTTATTTTTCATAGAATTAAAAAAATTAAATAAAATGAATGGTTAATTAATTTCACATATATATTATCATTATTATCATTATTATTATTATTATAAATGTTTCAGCGATATTTATTGTCAATTTAGCATTCGTACCTGTTGTTGTTTGTGTTGTCGTCGTAAAAAGAATAAATATTGCTGCGCGATACAAAAAAAAAAAAAGTTTTTTATTTTGCGAGTGAGAGAGGGAGAGAGAGAGGGAGAGGGACGGGTTGAAGGAAACTAAACGGATTTATGTTTGTTTTTTCCATTGTTGTCATACGTTTGTTTGTTATTACGGAAAATTCGTTTGTCGTTCTGTTTGTCTGCGAATGGAAGCGACGAGGAAAAATCAAAAATGCGAAAGATTTAAATGTCCCGTGATAAATAATTTTATTCCGCGTAGACGCGCACGCACTCACCCACGCACCCACATAAATAAATAAATAACGATTAATTAAAAAATTTATAAATAAAAATTAACACCGCCGGGGATTGTTATGGTTGTGGTTGTTGTTGTTGTTGTTGTCGTTGTCGTACAGTATGGTTAATTTATCAGTTAATTAGTTGTTTAATAAGTTTCTTTCTTTCTTTCTTATTTTGTCAGTTCGTTTATTTGTTTGTTTAAGTTTTTGGAACATCACATGTAGTAGGTTCGAATTTTATTTTAATGTAAGAATTCGTTGAGGGAATTAAATGGGGGAGGGGGAGAATGAGAGAAGATAAGAGAGAGAGAGAGAGAGAGAAAGAGAGAACGAAGTGAAGAGAAGAGACAAAGGAGAAAGATCGTTTGTTACCGTAGAAAATTGTTTAAACGCCCGGTAATAATTGGTAGTTATTAAAGCGACGGAAATTCTATTTTATTATCATCATTATTATTATTATCATTATCATTATCATTATCATTATTAATACCAAAAGTTACAGAGAAGTTATATACTTTTCAACCGTAAATTTCTCATCGTATGTATAATACGACAACGGCAGGAGAGAGTTTTCATGAAAATGACGTTTAGTAGGTACGATGACGTGTTTTTGTGACGTTGAGGTTTTGGTATGAGGCAAACGATTTTCTTTCTTTCTTTCTCACTTTCTCAAGTTTTTATTGTTTTTTACTTGTCGATGTCGGTTACGACGTACGTGGCCACGTCGATGACTACAACAAACTACATTAAGGGGGAGAGAGAGAGAGAGAGAAAGAGGAATAGAGAGAGAGAGAGAAAGAGGAATAGAGAGAGAGAGAGAGAAAGAGGAATAGAGAGAGAGAGAAAGTGTGAAGGAGAGAAAGATTTCGGTTGTAAACATTGTAATTTATTAAAGGCGGTTTTTATTTTTATCGCTTTCCCTTTTCCCTCTCTCTCCCTTTCTCTCTCTCTCTTTTTTTCTCTCCCTTTCTCTCTCTCTTCCTCTCTTTTTTAAATTTTTTATTTCTACCTTTTGAGTTTTTTTTCTTTTCTTTTTATGTTAAGGTGAGAAAAAAAGGAAACGTAATTTTTCAATTTATCGCTTGATTGATTTTTAAAAGCTTGTTTGAATTTTTACATCAAAGTCGAAAAAGTTTCTTTTTTTTTTTGGAGGGAAGGAGTGGGGGAAGGGTGGGAGGGGAGGAGTAGGAGAAGGTGAAGGAGGAGGACGAGGGAGGAGGGGGTCGAAAAGGGGGTGTATTAAAAAGAAGAAAGGAAAGAAAAAAAAAAGTGAGAACTTTGAAAAAATGCCAGGGAAGATGCGGAACCTTTTTTTTTTTTAGGGGAGGTAGGTAGGTAGGGAGGGAGAGAGAGAGAGGGGGTAGGAAATAAATCATTGACGGATGATGATAAGAATTTGACGATGGTTGTTGTTTCTCGGTTGTCGTTGTTGTTGTTGTTGTCTTTTTTTTTTTTAAATTCATGGCATTGCGCTCCTCATCCACCATCTATTCTTTGCACACGCAAATCATTTATTTTCATGCCTGAACCTATTTTAAAAGTTCGAATTTTACGTTATTTTTTTTCTCCCATGTTTGTACGTGCGTGCGTGCGTGCGTGCGTCGTGCGAGCATGGAGTTTTTTTTTTTTTTTGAAACGGAAAATAAAAAACTGGAGCGAAGTTAAAAATTATATATATTTATTTTATTTTTTTATCGATAAAAAAGAAGGTTTTAACAAACGTTAAACAGAAAACTAGTTTTCGATTTGTCAGGTTCAAGGAAGCCGTAAAAACGACTTTTTTCTCTTTTTTTTCTTATTAATTTCCTTGTTTTTTTTTTTTTTTTAAATTTATTTTATTTACAGTCGGTTGTTGTTGTCGTTGTTGTTGTTATGGTTATGATTTTTATGGCTTACACCTCGATTTTTTTTTTTTTTTTTTGATTCGTTTGTAGTTTTCTTTTTTTCTCTGAGAGACTAGAAAATTTCAAATCCATATTTTGATTTTAAAAAAAAACGGTTTTTTAAAACGGAGTCGTTGTTTGTGTTTGTACGTATTCGTTTGTTTGTTGTTATTATTCCCGTTTGTTTTGGGATATTAAACTTGGCCACGATTTTTTTCTTTTTCTTTTTCCTTCTTCTTCTTCTTTTCGCAAATTTTCGTTGGATGCCATTTAAATGTTTGTCTTGGCATTGAATCGACGACGAGAAAATAATAATAATAATAGTTTTTTTTTTTTTTAAATAAACGTTTGTTGAGTCATTTGGTTAATGATTTTTTAATTATTCAAACGTTTAACCGCGAAAAAGAAAATGGAAATAATAATAATAATAATAATAATCGTAATTATTGTTGTAAATGTTATCGCGCGAAAATAATTCGTCACGTTATTCGTTGTTCTTGTTGAAAATTCCAAACGGAATTTTTTTTTTTTTTTTTTTTAAACGACGACGTGAAATCATTTAAAAAAAAAAAAAGATAAAAAAAATAATAATAATAATAATAATTTTTGTTAACAACAATTGCTTTGTGTAAAAATTACTTGTTGTTGTTTGTTGTTTGTTGTTGAATCGAAAGGATATATCGAATTCGAATCGAATAAAATGAAATCGAAAAGTAAAATAAATTAAATTTTTTTTTTTTTTTTTATTTCGAGGAAGGAAGGGAGGGAGGGAGGGGATCGAGAGGGGGAGGGTGGTGGTGTTTTGTTTGTCTGTCGTCATCATTTTCCACAAATCAATCACTCGTGTGCCGACTTTATTATTATTGTTATTATTAATCCGAGAGGAAATCGTTAATCGAAAATCGAAGTTTGGAAATTGCGCGGTTTCGAATTGTTTATTCGGGAAAGGAGGGAGGGAAAGGGGGAGGAGGGGTTTTTGGAAAATGGGGAGGTGCAGGCACAAAAGAAGTGTTCTCGAAAAAAAAAAATTACGATTTTTGAATAATTTACGAGAATCGTGTTCTTCCGTAATGACACCACGATGTCGTCGTAAAAAAAAAAAAAAAAGATTTCTTGTTGAAAAAGGAAAATTTTCCTACGCTTTTCCCACTTTTTTTCCGAATTTTCCAAGTACATTAAAAAAATAAATAGAGGCGATAAAATTCGGGGGGAAAAAAACAAAAGAAAACGTAAAAAAAACGAAATTTTCTCACTTTAAAAATTTTCTTTGTGTGTAATAAATCTTGCGGAATCTCGCGAAATCTCGCGTTTACCTTTGTTAATAACAATTGAAATGATATCAATTTCTTTCTGCTTGTGATTCAGCAACAACAACAACGACAAAGACAAAGACAATCGAAAATTTGATAATAAATTTCCTTTTGAATTTGTTTTTTTTTTCTCTCTCTCACTCTCACAACAGATTAAATTGTAAATTTATATCCAATTATTATTATTATTACGGAAAAATATTTTTTTTTTCTCGTGCATGTTCTCGTTTCGAATCGAGGCAATGTGGTCGTACCTAATAATAAACCTTTATTGATATTGTTTTTATAACTTACATAAAAAGAAAAAAAAATGTAATTAATGGCGGTCGCGACGGGAAAATTTAAAAAAAAAAATGTCAACCGACGTAAATTATTTTCTCTTCCCCCTCCTCCTCTCACTCCTCTTCTTCTTTCTCCCTTCCCGTCATTATAAATCTTTTGAAAAATTTTTATCCAAGTTGTTGGTATCGTCACCGTTTTTTTTGAAACCAAAAAAAGAAAATTAATAATAAAATGAAATTAAATGATATGAAAGTGTGCCAGAGGAAGAAGAAGAAGAAGAAAAGAGATCGATGCGATGTGAAAAGAAATAAAAAAAAACTGTCAAAGAAGAAGATGGTGGAGAAGGATGAGGAAGAGGAGGGGGAAAAATGAAATAAATTCATTCAAAAGAATAAGAATAAGAAGAAGAAAAAATAGAGAGAGAAAGAGAGGAAACTATTTTTGAATTCAATGAAACGTGATTACGTGATGAGATCAAAGGAAAATAATAACTTTCTCATCATCATCATCATCATCCCTCCGCGTCAAGCCTTGCCAAGAAGAACCACACATCCCAACCGAAACGGTTAATACGCACAAGTGACAATGGGACACGAGGAGGAGGAGAAGGAGGAGGAGGAGGAAGGCTAATTTCATAAAAACCAATTGAGGAAAAAAAAAAAAAAAAAAAAAAAATTCGAATATGATGATGATGGCCGTGTGTGACGACGACACGAAGAACGGCAAAATCGTCGTCAACTTTTTTAACGATGACGGTTAAGTTTGATTTAAATCACGTGACCTCGAGCTCTGGTCGTAAATGTTTTCTCATTTGATGAGAGTAATTGAATGAAAGAATGAAAAAAGAAATATATATATATATATATATATATATATGATGTTGTCGTCTACCGCGTTGTTTTTATTTATTTTGTTTAATTAAAAATAAGAAGGAGGAGGAGGAGGTGGAGAAGGAGACTTTTAATTTTTAAAAGAGAGAGAGAGAGGGGGGGGAGAATGATGCGGTAGTAGTAATGGTGGTAGTCAAAGGCGTTAAAATAATGCGATGGCGATGATGACGATGGCAGC
The DNA here is from genome assembly GCF_000006295.1 of Pediculus humanus corporis. Lineage (NCBI taxonomy): Eukaryota > Metazoa > Arthropoda > Insecta > Psocodea > Pediculidae > Pediculus > Pediculus humanus. Next base: position 157,697 of record NW_002987825.1, read on the forward strand.
TGTTGAAACTTGTCAATTTTTTTTTTTTTTTTTTTTTGTTGGTTACCTGTCACCTCTTTTTCTCCTTTCACTCCCGCCTCCTCTCCCTCAGTTTTTTTCTTTTCGTGTCATCAGAATGGGGGGGTGGAGGGAAGGTTTTCGCACACCTGATGATGGACGGGGCCGTGGGTTCGGTTTTCGAAGTGACGACGTCATTTACGACCGTTTAAATGTGACCGTTTAAAAAAAAAAAAAAAAATTCCAGAAGGTCTGAAAGGAGAGACGTGATAAATAATGGGAAAAAAATAAACAGTAGTCGGATTCGGTATAATTATACTACAACCATGTTTTTCTCTCTCTCTTTCTCTCTCTTTCTCTCTCTTTCTCTCTCTCTTTCTACGAGGAATTCTAACAACCGAAATTTAAATTAAATTTTTTTTTTTTTACTTTCGTCACGTAGTCACGATTAGTTTTGTTTTTTTTTTTTTTTTTTTTTTTTTTGTTACTTCAAATAATACTTATTCGGACATTTTTTTTTCCTCCATGTTTTATTATTATTATCATTATCATTACTATCATTATTATTATTATTATTAGGAATAATGAGAATAACGTGAAATTAGGTGAGAGGGATTTAATTAACGTTTTATCAGGTGTGCGTGCCTGTGTGTGTGTTGCTCACGTTTTCAAAAGTTTATTATTAATATTATTATTATTATTATTTATAAAAACCTGTGTCGAACAACAAGGTTTGAAATTTTTTTGACATATTCGATTATTAGCGCGTAATAAAATTTTCGATGACGTCACAAATGAAAAAACTACGATATTATTATTATTATTTTAAATTGCTTTTTAACGTTTCGTTTGTTTAAGCCCCCAGTTTTTTTTTTTTTTTTTTTTTTTTTAATTTTCGATTCGAATTTATTTCTCTCTCTCTCTCTCTCTCCCCTCGTCGGTTCCCCTGTTAACAGGTTCATCGACCTAAAATTAATTATTTTCGAATCGGAATAATAATAATAATAATTTATTCATTTTATTACAGAGCGGTCCGATATTTCTGTCGATTGTTTAATTAATTAAATTTTAAATCAATTTAAAAAAAAAAAAAAAATGTTTTATTGAGTGGAGGAATGAATGGAGGGAGGGAAGGGGAGGAGGGGAAGGTGAAAGGTCAGTGCGAATTCGGTTGCGAGTCCGAAGATCAAATGGATCAAAACGTGAGCAATCGAACGAAAAAGAAAGAAAAAAAATGGCTGTGACGGTTAATATATTAATAACAATGAAGATAATTAATTGATTATGAACGACGAACGTATTATTTTATTAATTTTTTTTTTTTTTTCACTTTTATTAACGTCAAATAAAAATATATTAAAAATTATTACAAATAATAATAATAATAATAATATTAATAATAATAATTGTTGTCGTAATTGTAAATACAAAAAGTATAAAAACAAAAAAAAAATTTAGAAAATAATAATTCACTGTCATTATCAGGGGCATACAATTTTCGGTTAGTTATTATTATTATTAATATCATCATCATCATCATTATTATTATCATTATCAATATTATTATTATTGCGTCAGTTATAAACTATGATGATGACCTTGTTATTTATAAACTACGTAAAAATTCATGGGTTGAATCATTTATAAAGCGTTACGATTTAAAAAAAGGAGAAAATTTAAATTTAAAAAAAGAAGAAGTAATAATAATAATAATAAAATAATGAAAGAAGAAAATGACGTCACGCGGATTCAAAATATTTTCCCGGTTCGACCGACCGACCAAACAACCAAACAACAACAACCGCAAAAGCCGGTTATTATTAAATCGGTTAAAGGGGGGAATCGTTACGTGCGTTTGACATAAACGTTTTTCTCTCTCTCTCTCTCTCTCTCTCTCTTATTCTTCTTTCATTATTTTTTCTTTTTCTTCTTCTTCTTTTTTTGTTCTCATTCGATGCGATCTTGGTGGTTTCTTCGCATTGGAAAAACGAACGGATTACGTTCGGTCATTGCACCACCACTACAATTAGTTTCCCCTCTCGTAAAAGATTAAAAAAAAAAAAAATTCACACGTCGTTTGTCGTTTTTTTTTTTTTTTATACGCGAGTTTTATTACATTAAATTATTATTATTATTATTATTATTATTACTATTATTATTATTACTATTATTATTACTATTATTATTATTTACATTTTTCTTTGTTTGTTTGTTTTTTTTTGCGACATATATCACAGACACGCTTTTTTCGTACGAAAAAAAAAAAGTCTCTTTTGTTTCATCGGCGACGAAATGATAAAGTATTGAGATTGATTGATTGATTGAGTGATTGATTGATTGATTGATTTATTTATTGCACGATTGTGGAATGATTATGATTTTGACGTTCCCGGCTGAGGCTTGTCTGGCAAAGGTTTTTTCGTAAGGCACGTTAATGGTTCGGCGTATATATGAGTTTTTGGCATGTTAGGGTTATTGTCCTTGATTTGGGACGATGTGAGGACGTCCGGCATGATAAGATTACTCGACGTGAGTTCGCAATATTCGTTGGATTTTCTATCTTTTGGCTCCACGTAATCGCTCACGATCGTCGGCAAAGGTCTCAAGGTTAGGGAGTTGAAATTAATCGGGGAGAGTTTGTCGGGTGATGGGGCTCTCGTTCCAGTGCTGACAACTTTAATTCCAGAATTATTATTTTTCCTTATGGTTTTTCTTAAACTTTTGACTGTTGTTGGCGTTTTGGATGTTTGAATGACTTCGTAAATTCCACCGCCGGCTCCGTCGTCGTCGTTGTCGTCGTCATCTTCAAACGTAAACGAATTCCTCGGGCTCACGGTATTGTTATTGCAACTTTCTTCGACTTTGATGAGATCGTATAAATGTTCGATCATGTCTCTCGCCTCGTTGTAATTTTCAGGATCGTTTAATTTTTCTCTCAACGATTGTATGAGCTCTTGCGTGAGTTCTTCGGGAATCGTTTGCGTCGCTTTATTCTCGCAGTCGACGATTTCATCTTCTTGTTCTCCTTCATCGTCTATAATTAAAGTTGTCGTCGTTTGCTTTTGCGATTGATTTAATTGATTTTGTATTTCCGCGTATTCGTGTATGTTAACTCGCGATATGGAATCGCTCGTCACTAAATTGCCGGTATTGCACAAGCGAGAAAAAAACAAGCAGTCAGAGGATTGAGTTTTTCTCGAGTTTTTCACGCACATATCTCTTTTTCTAAACCACATAATTGATAAAATGGTAATCATGATCGCGATACTGCACACGACTCCGAGAAATATGACTCCCAACACCGTTCGTTCCGTGTTGTGAAGGTCTAAGGGCAGTATGATATTCGGACGGTGACTTTTATGCAAATCTTTACAAACGATCATATTTTCCGGAGTGCAAAATTCTTCCATGTACTCTTTCATGTTCATATATCCCTTACTAATATTATAACATTCTTCTAACAGTTCACTAATGACACAAAAACTAGTTTCGTAAAAATTTTCCCACCAACTTCCCGTCCTTTCTCGTATCCACGTTTCCAAATGACAGTGACAAACGTTTTCGAATATGTTATCCCGTATCGACGCGGAGAGTTCGGACTCGTGCGGAAGGGATGCCAAAACGTCGATTTCGACGTTCGGTAACGTGTTATTGGAAAAAATAAATTCCGTCGTGACGGCGGCGGTCGTGGTCGCGGTGGTGATGTTTGAAAACGGAGCTGAGAGAAAATCAGGTTCCAAAATTCTAAAACGATTCCCACTGATGACGATGCTGTTCCAATTGTGAATTTGAAACGCATAACGTCGCAAAACGTAAAAGTCGTTGTCGTGAAGTTTCAAGTAGGCAGCGTTGACATTGAAAGCGTCGTTGGTCATTTCATAAATTCTGTAATTAATAAACAAAATAACAAACAAACACGATAATCGTTTGCGTCTATATACAATAAAACTTCGTATTGACGACATTGATGATGATGATGATGACTAATGGACAAACGAGCGAACGTGGGACGCTACTACTATTTGATATACTGGCAAACGTTCAAACCAACGTTCGACTCGTCAGTCGAGACGTTTTTTTTTTTCTCGTGGGCGTGTAACTGACCACCGGAGTCGTCAGTTAGGGAGGGATATATATCGTCAAAATATTGTGCTCCTGCTAACTCACCTGCAATTTCGAATCGTGAATCTGGCAGCAGCCGACAACGCGTTCGAATCCACGTACTCGACGTTCGTATCGACGAAATCCACGCTTTGAATGAGAGTCCTTTCGCTGAACGCTTCGCTTTCAAATTTTTTAACGTTTGAATTTTTAAATGAAACGCTCGCGAGAATGATTCCGTTGAACGCTCCGCTCCTCACGGTTCCAATCGTGCAATTGTCAAAAAGGATTTTTGCCAAACTCAATGGAAACGTCGCATTTGGAATTTCATTGATGGTCGCGTTAGAAAATAACATCTGTCGTCACATGAGAAAAAAACAAAATTAAAAAACGTTAAAGATTTTTTTCGAAAAAATGATTATTCAAAAGACCGGAAGAAACTAATAAAAAACGAAAACGAACCGTCGTTTCCGCCGAATCGAGATCTTGTTTAACACTCGAAGAAAAAAACGTATTTTCCATCATCACCAAATCGATGACGTTTTTTATTTGAACTTTATTGAATTTGTTAAAAGTTGATTTTTTAAGCGTGACTCGATGACAATTGATTATCGTCACCGAGAGTGGATTACGTAAATTTTTAAACGAGTCTTCTTCCATGGTGACATTTTTACAATTCTGAAAATAATAATAATAATACAAAAATGTTAGCCTCATCGTCATCATCATTATTAATAATGAAACCGTTAAAAATTCTAGACGAAATGAAATTTATTTACCTCGATTAAAAACGTTAAAGAATCGGATGTGAGATTTTGAAAAGCCGAATTTGAAATTGCCAAATTTTCCAGGTTCGTAAACGAAACGACTTTTAAATTTTTATGGTTTAAAAAAGTTCCAGGATGAATCGTTAATCGTTTTGCATTTGATATGAATATTTCTCGCGCGGTGACTGGAATTGACAAATCCGGTGTCAGATTAACCTAAAAAAAAAAAAAAAAAGAAAAAGGAAAGAAAATGAGAAAATTTGTCATTAGAATTGTCATCATCATCTTCATCATCATCATCGCGTTTACATCCCCCAATTTTTTGTTTTTTTTGTTAATAGAAAGGGTCGTGGTTTGAGGAGTAAAGAATGAGGGTGGCGTATGGTAGTAATTATGAGAGGAAGGAGGTTCGAATTTGTTTTTTCTTTTAATTCGTTAAATGCATTTATTAAATTAATAAGCATTATCATTATTATTATCATTATTGAAATTGAGTCACGCGAAAGAATTTCCTTCCCTTCCCGCCTCCTCCCTCCCTTCCTCTCCCGCCACTCCCCCATGAAAATTTTCAAATCGTGCGACCTCCTCGAATCTCTCGTTTCGGGTAATTTCCAGTTTCTTCCATATTTTCCACGAGTAAAATTTATTCACGTAATGGAAAAGATTTTTTTTTTTTTTTCTTCTGCTTCTTTTTTTTCTTTTTTGTCTTCTGCTTTTGTCACGGATGAGACTCTGATCGTATTTGCACGGTTTGACGTGTCATTATCAAAATCGAATTACGTACGTACGTACGTTTTTTTTTTTTTTTAAACGTTTGTCGTGCGTGTAAAACGTATGATGACGACAACAATTTTTTTTTTTTTTTTTTGGTTTTGTTGTTGTTGTTGTTGTTGTTCTGAAAAGCGTTAAAATGAATTTGCTAAGGCGGAAAAACGTTTCGTAATGAAATGAACAATAAAAAAAAAAAAAAAAAAAAAAAATTTCCAATTTCCGAATAATAACCTCGAAAGGAAAAAAAAAAAAAAATTTTTTTTTTTCAAGGGCATTGTAATGCAAATGAAACTGAGAGAGAGAGAGAGAGAGAGAGAGAGAGTGAGAGTGAGGGGAAGGAGTGGAGGAGGAAAAGAGATGTAGGACATGTTAAAAAATTTTTTTTTAGTCAAGTTATTATTATTATTATTATTTCGTCGCCATGTTAGTCGTCGTCTATCACGCTCTCATCCTTTTCACACACACACACACGCATTGATTTCATATATTCCGGCGAAAATTTCCTTCTCTCTCTCTCTCTCTTTCTGTAATTGATTTCAATTACGTTCATTTGCACTCGTGATGACATTTTTTTTTCTACTGCCACGAAAGCAAATCCAAGTTTTTCTTTTTTTTTGTTTTTGTTTTCCACCATTTTCCGTTACGGAAACAGGTTCGAACACACAGACACAACAAACTGGTTTGGTTTTTTGGGAGAAAACGTGATTTTTCCAAGAATTTCCCCCCCCCTCCCGACCCCCGCCTTTATTTATTTATTTAAAGTTTTTCTTAATAAACGCGAATTCCCGTTTCGGAAATTTTATTTATTTACTTCTTGGAATTTTCAAAGCCATTTTGTTTTTTTTTTTTTACTTTTCCTCATTTAAGAGTGATTACAACGCAGTAAAATTTAAAAATTTGTTTTTCTTTCCCTCTTTCTTCTTCTCCTTCTTCTTCTTCTTCATCTTCTTCTTCTTCTTTTTATGATTTTAATGAAAGCAAAAGAAAAAAGAAAAAAAAGATTGAAAACGAGATCTATAAATAACCATATTTATAGTTCTGGTTTTTATTATTATTATTATTATTATTATTATTATTATTATTATTATTATTATTTAAAAATCCGGATTGATTTGTTTGTTTATAATTTTAAGCGATAGAAAAAAGATTCGAAAAGTTTTTCTTATAAGAGATTTTACGTTCTATAACGTTCTAAAATTTTTTATTTCAAAATTTGAAAAAAAAAATTGTACAGAGAAGAAATTATCATGGCGCGTTTTTTTCCCCTGTATTTTTACAAGTGTTAAAAGTTGCCAAACAATTATTATTATTATTATTATTGTAATTTTTGCGTTTGTTGTTTGTCGCGTAAAGAAAAAAAAAAAAAAAATTCTTGTTCTCAGGCGAAATCAGGTCAAAGTTGTTAGCGATTGTTTTTGTTAATTTAGAATACAAAACTCGTACGTATGTGTACGTCATTATCATTATCATTATCATTATTATTATGTTTTAAGAGGAATTTGTTTTACGTACCGATCGTAGTAGAGAAATTTTTTTTTCTCGGGGAGGATGGGGGGGCTTTTGTCGTTGTCGAAGGAAATCGATTGGAAGAAATGATGGTGATGATTATGATAAGATCCCCACTCGGGTCCGTTCCCGTTCGAGTTAAAAAACCTCGTCGTCCGTTCGTGTTAGGCATTCTTTCCATATGGCAAAGGTTGTCTCGGTAAGGTTGTCGTCGTCGTCGGTAAGGATGCCTCGTCGAGTTTCTAATGGGAAAGTGAGAAAGGCGTGACGATTAGTAAGGTGCGAACTAGGAAAAGGAAAAACTAATAATATAAAATGTTATTTTCGTATATGTTGAATACATATCGCGGTTGTTGGGTTGTTGTTGTTGTTATTGCCTCCCCTCCCTCCCTTCTGTGTTCCGAGATTAATAAAAAAAAAAAACAACCGACCAATTAATTAATATTACGGCGTGCGAAAATTTTACACGGAAAGTTACGAGTCGTGAAAAAAAAAATTCACCGGCAATGAAAAAAGGGAAAGTTAATTAATTATCAGAAAGAAAAAAACAATAATAATAATAGTAATAATGATGATGATGATGATGATAATGATAATGATAATAAAAATTTCCCTTTTGCTGGAATGTTTGTGTGTGCGTGGGTTTGTGTGTGTTTGTGTGTGTATTTACACGTATTCATAAAAGATGTGGAAAAAAAACTTTTTCTAAAAATAAAAAAAACAATTTAAGTTATTTTCATCATCATTATTATTATTATTATTATTATTATTATATTCATACGATGATAATAATAATAATGATAATAATAAGGGTTTGGAATATCACAATGGGATTAATTATCGAAATGGCCTATTGTTTTTATTTTATTTTTTTCCTTTTGTTGAAATTCTAGTTGTAAGGGATTTTCTTCACCTTTTTCTTTTTTTCTTTTCTTTCTTTTTCTTTTTCTTTTTCTTTCTTCTTTAGTCTTTCTTTTCTTTTTCTTTTTTCTTTCTTTTCTTTAAATTATTTTCGTTGTATTCGATACCGTTGAGTTCATTGTAATAAAAAAAAAACAAAAGGGCGTCGATTGAGACGTAAAGGATTTTCTTTTTTCTTTTATTATTAAAGTTATTATTATCATCGTCATCGTCACCGTCACCGTCATCATCATCATCATCACAATAACAATAAAAATAATAATAATAATAATTTTTTTTGTTTGTTTTTGCAATCATGAGAATAAACGGGTATTTATATATATGTGGTTTTACGGTTGGGAAAATTATTTTGGCGTCCGTACGATCGGTTTAGTTCGTTCGTTAACCTGTCGAAACGTTCGATTATTATTATTTTTTTTTTTTTCAATAGTTTTATGTAGTAAGAAACCGAACGAAGTTTGGCAAATGACCTTTTTTTTTTTTCCTCAAACGAATGTCAATCGAATCGTTAACATTAGTTAGGCTCTCGGATTTCGATCGCAGAAATCGAAGGAATTCATTTAAACATATATGTAGGGTCGCGAAGGGTTATAGGAGGGAGGGGAGACTGACACGACGACGGGGGGAAAACGTTGAAAGGTGTGGTGGTGGTGGTGGTGGTAGTAGCAGGAGTAAAAAGGGAGAAGTTTAAAAGAGGAAGGTTAAAGTGTGGCATACCGAAACGGAAACCAATAAAAAAAAAAAAAAAAAAATCCCGGTTTCGATTCTCACTATTGGACGAATAGTAATAATAATAATAATAATACTATTAACTCGAATCGAACGATTTATTATTAATTATCGTTTTTTTATTAGTTTTTATTTTTTTCTCCCTTTCTCTTTTCTTCTATTTTTAAAAGATTTCTGGAATTGGTTCCAGGAAAAATTTCCCGTTTTCTTTACACGTTGTCGTCGTCGTCGTGGAGTACAGTTTACGAATTTTGTACGGTTTTCGATTCAGAAAAACCAAACAAAAAGTTTTTTTTTTTAAAAAAAATGTTGATAGGTAACCCGATCGGTCACTCCCGAGGGATTTCATCCCATCCTCAGTTATTAATACTGGATTATCTCACGTCGAGCGTGAATGTTTTCCTATTGGAACGAACGAAAGATGGTCGTTGAGGTTTTCGATTTAGTCACGCCGAAATAGTTCGAAACGAGTGCGATTGATTTATCGGTTTTAAATAAGGCCCATGAAAATTTATTATTATTATTATTATTATTATTATTAATACTACTTATTTTTCGGGATAGTTTATAAAACGGAACAGAAATATCCTTGGAGGTATGTGCGTGTGTGTGTGTGTATTTGAAAAAACACGACGAACAAAACCGAGGATATTTTATGATGTTTTTTTTTTTTTTTTTATTACATTTACGGAATTCGTGTTTTTTTTTTTTTTTTTTTTTTTGTTACAAGAACGTGAACGATTTGAATAAATTTACTCGCAAAATAATAATAATAATAGTAATAATAATAATAATTGTAATAATAAAGAAAATAACCATTATGGTAATGATAATGATAATAATAATAGCGCAACATTGAAACGCCACAGTGATGCCGTATTATATATATATATATCGAAATCCACAAGGTCGCATAACAAAAAGAAAAAAAAAAATTAAAACTAGGAATTTTAATGCGTTCGTTGTGAATGAATGAATGAATGAATGAATGAATGGGTATGAATTTTTTTGTTAAAAAGATATTATGTTAAAATTTGATCGGGAAATTCTATAAAAAAAAATTTATTATAGAAAGTAGGGAGAAAGAAAAGAAAAAGAAAAGAACGTTGTTATTATTATTATTATTATTATTATTATTATTAGGGGCGAGGCATTAAATATTTATTGATGGGGGGGGGGAAGGAAAAAAGAAGAAAAAAAAATTGCCGAAATCTCGTGGACGGACGAATTATACAAAACAACAACAACAACAAGGATTCAGAAAAATAAAATAAAAAAACACGTCGCGACAAACACGCACACGCACACGCGTGAATAAAGTCACGTTTATTTTGTCTACAAACAAAAAACAAACAAAAAAAAATCAAAAAATTTCATTCGAATTCGCGAATCCTCAACAAAAAATATTTTATACAAAACAACAACAACAAAGACAAGAAAAATTTTTTTTTTTTTTCGTCATATTGTTCGATGATAAATTAATTAACGAGAAATATTCTTCTACGAAAATGTACGAACGTTCAGTACGTTCAGTAACTGAAAAATTGAAAACAATAATAATAATAATAATGATAATAATAATAATAATAATAGAAAGAAGAAGAAAGTTTGTTGTTGTCTTTGAGTAATACGTAAAACGAATTAAAAACGCGAAAACTCAATTTTTATTCGAACGACAAACAAAGAAACGAAACGAACGTGTCAGCAATAAAAAAAATTACGTACGTGATGTGCAACATTTTACATTTCATTGTAGGAAAAATCTGAAAAAGTTGTCGTTTGTTGTTTTATTCAAAAAAAAAAAAAAAAAAAAAAAAAAAAAAAGATTCGAGTTAAAAAGAAATAAGATCGATCAATCGATCTATCGATCGATAATTTAATATAGATTAATATGAAATTTATGTCGGATGTAATGTGTTTAGGT